>NW_009259975.1:2200650-2210354 GCF_000687185.1 Egretta garzetta
GGGGGGAAAACCAAATGAGACCTCACTAATATATTGCTCAGGATGGGAATTATTTTAGTTATTTTCAGGTAAATTGACCCTAATTCAAATTTTTTTCCAGTCAGTAAGAAATAAAACCCTTGGGATAAGGCAGAAGAATGATCAAGACATGGGAATGGATATTCTAATGATATAGAGCTGTAAGGGAGACCAAGGGGATCTGGGAATTCATGGTCAGAGCCCTTGCATCTATTAGCAAAGAAGAAAGAAATGCCTTCTGGGCAGAAAAATTGCCAGCAAGAGATTTTAGAAAAGGGAAAAGAGAATATTCTGTTTGCAAGGGTGTTCCTAAAATAATTCTTAAGGACTAATCTTGGATGTTGCAACAGACAGCTAAGTGAAAAATGCAGAATGCAGTTAAAGAAAAAAAAAAACAAAACAAACAAAAAACTTGGAAAATTTAGCCAAATGAACAGGTCAGATAATAATACAGACAAAGCTTTAATGCAGCAACATGAACTTATAGTAAGATCTCATAACTACTTGTATTATTTCAGACAGTACTGCTATGTGAGATGAGATTCAGAAGTGTACTCAGAGTAATTAATGTCAGAGGAAAAAAGTGCTTCTTATTACATTCTTACTTGTTCATCTTGTCACCCCAAGCTAATCTCTTTGATTTTCTATGTACCTAAAGCCAATGAGCTGCTGTTACCTGGCTCACTGTCACCTTCTGGCGTTCTGCCCTAAACATGTCAGATGGTTGTGAAGTCACTGAGAGTTCATCGGTGTGTCTTTGTTTCTTTTCTGTGAAAACCTAAACCATTAAAACAGAGCGGATATAATCCAGCCTTTTTGGGGAAGTCTCTCCTGTGACAATTATCTCTGTTCACTTTGTTCTCCCAGCACTTACCAGAATCATCTAATAAGTTAGAGCTGGGCAGATGCAGTTGAGATCTCATCAAGCAGTGCTTTCTGGTAGGCTTCTCCCCATGACACTAAAACAGCGCTGTTTAGAAATGAAGCTGTCTGCAAAGTTGATGCCTCTTTTGCTATAGAAGAGGAACGAAATGGCACAAATAAGATAATCTTGCTGGTAAAGAAACAATTGTCTTATCTTTGACGCAAATGAATTATGACTGAAGAACTGGTTTGTTTCTGTCTTTGATACCGTTCCTTTGGGCTACTGAAACCAATGCAACCCATTTTTTTATTATGTGCAACTTGTTTCCTGGGTTTCTGACATTAGGCTGGAGTAGCTTATTTCTAAATTCCTGCATGCGCATACTTGTGACTGATGTGAGAAAGTTCTGCCTTGAGCACTTGCAGATTTGCAGATTATTAATGTGTCCCAAAAGACTGACACCAAAGGAGAGTGGACAATTTTTGCTTCTAATAATTCTGTCTTCAATTTGCTGCCTGAAAACAAGCAAAATGCCTAGTGGTCTTTCAGTACCCTGTGAAAACAAATCTGTTTCTATTGCATCAGTGTTCAGATATCATAATGATGAGTACCACAAGAAAACCCAAAAAATGTAATAATTCTCCCTTCAGAGTGGATTTTAAGAGTGTGCAGTAAATAAGGCATGGACCAGAATTTGAATGGTAAGTAAAAACCAAAATATTGAATAGCTGTTCATTAAGCACTGTTCATTTTGTGCTCTGAGTAAGACAGGAGACCTCTGTAACAAAGCAGTAAATGATAATGTAATGAAAGAGACCAGAATTTTAGTGTACTTAATACTACAATATCAATACTGGTCTTTTAACAAGAAGATTTTTTGGGTTTTGGAGGGTTATTTTCTTTAGTTTTGAGGTATGGAAACTTGTGGTTACCACCTATAAAGATAATGAAGAAGAAAAAAAGTTGAAAATACAATATGTAGTAGAGAAGATAATTTGGTAGTTTTCACTCTGTCTTACACTCTAAACAAATAGGAACAATCAATGATATTTAAATGCACCAAGTTATGCCTTTCCTTAAAAGTCTAAACTATGACTAATTGCACAAGAGGATAAGCTGGAACTTAGGACATTGAAGCCAAAGGTATAGAAAGAGACAGAGATAGATTAGACATTGATATAGTTTAAGGAATATATGAAGTCCCATGTTTTAGTGCTAGAGCCTATCTTGAAAAGGGATTAAAAATACCCTTGTCTGATAGTTGGTTCATAAACCAGCACTTAGAATCATAGAATCATAAAATGGTTTGGGTTGGAAAGGACCCCTAGAGGTCATCTAGTCCAATCCCCCTGCAGGGAGCAGGGACACCACTAACTAGATCAGGTTGCTCAGAGCTCCGTCCAACCTGGCCTTGAATGTTTCCAGGGATGGGGCCTCCACTACCTCTCTGGGCAACCCGTTCCAGTGTTTCACCACCCTCATTGTAAAGAATTTCTTCTTTGTATCTAGTCTAAACCTACCCTGCTTCAGTTTAAAACCATTACCCCTTGTCCTGTCACAGCTGGCCCTACTAAAAAGATTTTCCCCATCTTTCCTATAGGCCCCCTTTAAGTACTGAAAGGCCGTAATCAGGTCTCCCCTGAGCCTTCTCTTCTCCAGGCTGAACAAGCCCAGCTTTCTCAGCCTGTCCTCATAGGAGAGGTGCTCCAGCCCTCGGATCATTTTTGTAGGCCTCCCCTGGACCCCCTCCAACAGTTCCATGTCCTTCTTGTGCTGAGGACTCCAGACCTGGACCTATAGACATGTCAAAAATTTTTGTGTTTCCCTTTGAAAACCATGGCCATTGACAGAAACTGTCTGAACTTTTTATGATAATTCCAGTGTGAACTGATTTTAATTTTTAATTTCTTTCCCCATAAATTATCTTTATCTTCAGATATTTTTAAAATACATTTTCTATCCTCTTTCTTTCCTGCCCTATTATTTCTTTAGTAGTGACAAGGTATAGAGAAGTTTTGTGATGATTTTTTAGAGGTGGTTAATGTATTTAAGTTAGTAAAAACCTTAGAACTGAAAATTTAATAATGAGAAATGTTTCATTGGGAACCTCATTTGGAGCACCAGGCTTATCTTTAGTCTTGATTCTGTGAATTATGTTGCTTTTTTTCAGCTTTATATGAATTCTGTTCCTTTATATTTATTTTGGTCTAAAAAGCACATCATTTATAGAAGGTGATACTTATGTGAGCATGTAAAGTAACACTAATAATGTTCAGTTGTTGTAAATTAATAAAGTAAGCATGTTATGGGAGTCAAGCTCTTACGGGACTTATCAGACACATAGCTGAACCTATCAAGAAGTTCACACTCTCCAATAATAGTACCACCATGAATACCATTAAACATCTTGAAATTATCAGTTAAAATCCTCACTTATGGAACTGTCATAGTACTTTTCACATACAGGCTGCAGATCAGGTATTCAGGGGAAAAACAGATAAATGCTACTGTATCCTTAAGGCAGATATATATTTGACAACAGGAAAGTACATCTATTGTTTAATTCAGAGCATAAATTATAGTACATTGAATAAAATAGAAATCCAAGTAAATTTACTTACTTGTGTCCTTCCTTTTTTATTTCACAGCTCAAACATTTAGGATTTGCTGCCTTAGCTGCTCCAAATCCAGGTGCCATAATTGAAGAAGGTGTGGTTCAATTCCCAAGCAAAGGGGCTTAGGAATAGAAAGGAGAAAGCAATACAAGTTATTAATGAAGAATACTAATGAATAAATATTCTCCTAGAGTAATGGCAGATAGAATCTGACGTTCCAGCTGTCAGTCACTCTAAGTGAGCTTGGAGACTATACTGCTTTTCAATCTGCTTTGGAAAGTTGGGGAAAAGGAATAGTGATGTTGGATATGTTGGGTCCCCATTACTTGGTATCTATCTGCTACTCGCAGGTAGCATCAAAAGAGGCTTTGAATTGCAGAGTGGCAGAAGGTTATTTTGTCTGCTTCAACATGTTGGCATTTGTGCCACCATGGCTGTGCCATGGAAAGGAAAAGTTTCAGCAGGCTGCCTTTGCCAAAAGCCATTCTCCTTTAATGCTTCCACTCTTGTTGTCGCTGGGGACTGGTTACAGAAGCACCCTAGAAGAGCTGATGAGAGCTCAAGCCTATTGTGAGCACCATAAACATTTAAAAACCATCTACTGTGTAAAAGCCTAATTTCCCTAGCCCATTGGTTTTATTTTTATTTTTTATGTTTATGCTTTTCCACAAAGCACTCTGTACCTCTCCCCCAGAAAGCAAGTAGAAATTAAAAGACAAAATACTGCTTAAAAGTAGCTGAGTTCATAAACTGAACCAAAAATTCAAAGTTAAGTCAGAATGACTAGCACACTCTCCACTCATAATACATGCTGGTTTATTTTTCGGTTGTGCTCGTTTAAAATTTCAATCATGAAGCCTCTGCTATTCACTTGAATAACTGTTCCCCTTTAGGTTTGCTTCCAACACACAAGAAAAGTAGTCAAGTTAGGACAAAATGATAGCTTGAAGCTTATAACTTGCTGCTTAGATTTCAGGAAACTTGACATATCAATTTAGACCCATGCCTGCTGTGATGTTAGAGCAGTTCTCAGCCATTCTCAAACAGAAATGATCTGTAACACAGCATAAGACAGTGGCATGTATAGGAGATCTAGGTACAAGCTCCCCTTCTATGTTAAGCTTCCAGGATGCTGCAATATATTCTCTAAATGGAAACAAAAAATGATGGTGGACGTTAATTTATTGAAGTTTTATTCAGATGAAATAACTCAAATTACCAGCCTCTGTCATATTTTTTGATATCTCTACTACAGTTTTCCAAGTAGTTTATGTACAGACTTTCCTAAGATATATTTGCTCATCTTGTATGACCATGACCATAGCTGACATGTTTTTTGCCTATGATATCTTCAGCATTTATTTCAGGAGAATACATTTTAAGTATATGTACAAGGATGTGGATCACAACACTATATTATGACAGTTTCTCTGAGAAAGGTTAATAGCTTTCTTGTTAGGCAAAGTAGTTTATCTGCTGGAAACACACAGCTGTATTTAACCACCTTTCACTTTTCCTGTGCTGGTTGTACTCATTAGCTAATGTACAACTGTACAATTGTCTTGAAGAAAGCTGTTAAATTTTTGCATGTTTTTAACAACTTTAACTAGTGAAGATTCACAGTATAGTTGATGATAACTGTTTTAATTCTATTACAAGTGCCAGAAGGTCATTTTATACTCTGAAGAAATCTATTAGGATTGAGTTTTACTTTATATTTCCAGTGTATGTACTTATCTTCCTAGCTGATTAATTAAAATACTTTGATAATAATCCAATGGGACCAGGAAACAGTTTTGTATATGAGATCTACCATGACTGCATTATTGTTATATCATATTCCAAGTCTGGTATGATAGCATAGTTATCAGAGCCATCTATCTTCCGTCCTGTGGGATAGTAGACTTTCTCTGAAGCTCTGCTCCCAAGCAGACTATGCAGGCTGCTCCATCTGCCAGAATGGTGCAACAGACCCTTCTAATGTAAAGTCCTGGGTCCCTTCCTTCTCTTCATACTCTTTGTTTTCAAGCACATTGATTTATCTAAACGGATATAAAGTTTCTATGCCCCTTGAGTGGCAGGAGAGACAAAACTCAAAAGGTACATGATTTCCTATATGACCCAATGTTTTCAAAACAGGAGACACACTGTAATCCTTGACAGTAGCAGTCACATATTAAATGTAAAACAATGACAAGGCAGCCACTGGTTTACTGCATAAACACATTAAAATATCGGTAGACAGGGATAAATTAAACTAATGCCTTGGTTCTAATTAAGCCTTTGATTTCTGAAGTGATTTTCTGTTAATACACAGGAAAAGGCCTCCAAGGCTACATCTATCTGACTAAATTAAACATGCCCAATATTGTTTTCTGGCACTGAGACAAGCTGGCATGGAACAGCCCTCACGCATACCACTGCACTCTCTCACCCTCCAGAACAGGATGACAACATTGAATCTCCTTATGGCGAATGGTCCTGCTCAGTCCTCACTCTTTAATCCTACCTGGAATTGCTCTGGAGACAGCCTAGGCCAAGTATGTGCCAGGGATCGTTTTAATCAATCATTTAACAACATAAGTGGGAGTGTAAGACCATAATGATTAAACAGTGGAAGCAGCTCTGTTCCAATGCCCAGAAACATTCCCCAGCATCACTTTGCTTACAGCACTAGCATCATGTTTGCTGAGAAACTTTCTACTTGTTGGCTGACTAACTAGCTGCCATCTATACGAGATCCGTGTTTTCTCTATCACTTCATAATAAAGGTCTGGTTTGCTTGCAAACAATGTGATATGAGATGAATATACCAAATGCATTACCATGAAATTCTATAGTATAGATATGCTTATATTTATTTAAAAAAACAACAAAACCAAAACAAACAAAAAAAATCCCCAAAAAAACAATTTGAGAGAGGAGAATTAAGTACTTTTGCAACACTATCTTACCAAATTGGCAAAATCATGTTTACTGTTAAAAAAGTGGCCCCCCCAGAATTTTCTGGTAATGAATCCATTTACAGATAAATGCGTCATTTCTATTCCTATGTTACAACTATGTGATCCCAAGACATAGCTAATTAAATTTATTTTCTCCCAAAATAAATTCCAGTTTATTTGTGGTTTATAATCCCACATACTTTTCTCAGGTGGAAGGTGAGATCCTTAGTTTGGGAACCTGTCTTTTGGGGTCAACTTTTGTAGCCTTGGTGAAGTACACTACAGAAATTTTCTTGCTCACTTACGTTGTTTGTCACTGATACACACTTAAAGACAATATTAAAATTCAACATTTTCTATCATTCCACATTGTTGTTATATATGTTGTTACATATGTCCTGAAACTTGTGGTAAGGTAAGATGTTACGGTACAATAACATTTACTGTTATAGTACAGTGGGAGCTCACTTATAACATTACAGATTTACTTGCCAACATGCGTACTGGAAAGAACTCTAGGCAGAAGTAAATGACTGCTTTTTACTCTTTGGCTGAGAAACAGCAATTTTAACGTATTCTTGGCATGTTCGTGGTTTCAAAATCTACAGTTACAGTTTCTGAGGAGAATAAAAGAAAAGAGATCCAAACCCTTCTTTTGACCATTCCTCAAATGATTCTTTATATTTAGATAGAAACCCATCTTGGTTGTTGAGGGACATACTCCTATATGCTAAACAATCTTTTAGGAGCTTACCCTACAGTTACTGTCCTTGTCTGACTCTCACTGACTTCTAAAAGATTGATGAACTATTACATTTTGAAGATCAAATGTAAGATTAAAGTAATTCTTCACATATAATTTTGAATTTTGGCCCCAGTGCTAGAGTCTACAATGACAATTTATACAGATTGTTGAGCAGGTGCAGAGAGCTATTGATTTCTGCCGGATTCATCAATGCATTGTTGCTGCTGTGACTCACCTAGAGCTACTCTGAAATAATTTGATAATGCTGTAGGCTGACCTAGTGTTTTCTATACAAATATTTTGACTTAAGTGTCTCTTAGTTGGAATTGCCTGAGATGGGTCAAGCAGAAAAAAGGTGACTCACAATAGCCCACAAAAGGATCATTAAAAGATAATGCCAGAACTATTAGATTTGATGCCTCTGGCCTCTGTTGACTTATGGAATTGGTTTGGCCTGAGAGGGGATAAAAGCCTGCCAACACAAACAAAACAATGAAGACACCTTTGTGAATTCAAAGGGACATCATCTGGGGCTATGACTTGATACCCAGACTGGAAAGAATCTGCCCAGACACATACAGAAATGTAGTAGTGTGTGTGGATTAGTCAGGCCTTCTTGTGACCTACAACGCCCTTGTCATTTGGAAAGGCATGAAATAAGAAAATGGGCAAATAAATTATTTGATACCTTATAAACCCTACTTTTTATTAAGCAGTTTGGTAACATCAGAATAAATGCACTCTGTTTTAAGAATGATGTTGGGTTACCTCAACAGACACAGGATCATAAGAGAAGAAACATAAATGTTACAAAACACAGTGGGATATAGTCTTAAACAAAATAAATAAGAAAATCTTGCAGTCCAAGAAAGTCACCCTAATTCTGAGATAAGTGCATTTCACAACACCAGGAAAAAAACATGGCCACAAAATTACCACATAGTTAAGAATTATTTTTTTTAGGTTATCCGTAGAAAGAACAGGATCTATATTTGTAGTACATCTGCTATTTCTCTCCCTAATATTTTTATTGAAGCATGAGAGAATATTATTCATTATTAATGTTTTCTCTGCTAACTTCAAAGACTCAGACTTCCCATAAAATTAAAAGACACGGTCCCCAAATCCCTTTTTCACATCCGTCTTGGATATAATTGCCAGTCACCTCCAACTTATGCACAAGTCAACAGAGTATTTCACCATTGTTGTACACTGCCTTTGGTGAGGAACCTATTTGCCTTTAGATTTGCTCATATCTAGGAAACTGACGTCTTCCCACGGAGAGAGTAAACAGTTCCCCAACTAATGCTATCCCTTTATGTTCCCTCATAGGTTTGGGGTTTTTTTCCCCCCCATGTGCCTTCTAAGCATTTTCTTGCTTAAATTATCTTCTATTCTAATTTAAGCTTCAATGGCAAGGAGAGAGCTGAGCTACCTCAGAAGGATAAAAGGCATGGAGAGAAATTTGGGCGTTGAGGGAAAAGCCATGAGAATATTTATTGCATAACTTGCACTGACCCTTTTATTGTCATTATCTGGCCATATCTCCAGCATCGTGTTTACAGAAACACTGTGAACATCAGCAAAAATGTTGCTGCTTTAGGCCACTCATGGAAAGGATGACCTGAAAAGGAAAACATATAAAAGTGTCTTCTTCACAAAAATTTAAAAAAAGAATTTCCATGTGACATGTCTGTTCATATTAGATCAAAGAACGAGGACAGAAGATACCTGGAAGAAGCTTGTAGGGATGTACAAAGTGTGTATGTAACCTGTTGATCACTAATGTGAGGCAGAAATATCCACAGAATTTACTCTGGAAACATCTTCCTCATCCTTTTCCTGCCCTCAGAACTCCACATAAGGTCTCCAGAAGGACTGGATTTAGAAACCTATTTCATAACTTTCTTTAAATACTTTTCAGACAGTCAAGTTATTGATCTTCTCAAATTTTACTCTATTCAGGCTTATTAAGGTGGTTGCCAGTTTAGTTAACAGACTGCCTTAGCCATGCAATTTATACCATAGGTAATGGAAGGACATCCAGAAAGAACAGTTTTGTCTTATAATGTGGTAATCACAGAATCGCAAGGGTTGGAAGGGACCTCGGGAGATCATCTAGACCAACCCCCCTGCTAAAGCAGGTTCTCCTAGAGCATGTTACACAGGACATCATCCAGGTGGGCTTTGAATATCTCCAGAGAAGGAGACTCCACAGCCCCCCTGGGCAGCCTGGGCCAGTGCTCTGTCACCCTCAAAGTAAAGAAGTTTTTCCTCATATTCAAGTGAAACCTCTAATGTCTCAGTTTGTGCCCATTGCCCCTTGTTCTGTTTCTGGGCACCACTGCAAAGAGTCTGGCTCCGTCCTCTTGACTTCCATCCTTAAGATATTTGTACGTATTGATGAGGTCCCCTCTCAGTCTTCTCTTCTTCAGGCTGAACAAGCCCAACTCTCTCAGCCTTTCCTCGTAGGGGAGATGCTCCAGTCCCTTTATCATCCTAGTTGCTCTCCTCTG
>NW_009259975.1:2210927-2307010 GCF_000687185.1 Egretta garzetta
CTCAGGCACCGCTGCTTTTCTCCCCCACCTTTCATAGATGATGGAGAGTGGCTCAGCAATGTCATCTGCCAGTTCCTTCAGCACTCGCGTGTGCATTCCATCGGGGCCCATGGATTTGTGGGTGTCCAGCTTCCTTAAAAGATCCCTAACCTGATCCACATTGACTGAGGGAAGGTCGACCTTTCTCCAAGCTTGCTCGCTTACCTGCGAGGACTGGGGAGCCTGAGGGTCAGCCTTGACCGCGAAGACTGAAGCAAAGAAGGCATTCAGTAGCTCCTCCTCTGTATCTTCTGTCACCAGGGCACCCATTTCGTTTAGCAGCAGTCCCACATTACCACATTTACTGCTGACGTACTTGAAGAAGCCCTTCTTGGTATCCTTGTTGTCCTTTGCCAAACTTAGTTCCAGGTGAACCTTGGCCTTTCTAGTTGCTTCCCTACATGCTCTGGCAGCATTCCTGTATGCCTCCCAAGTGGCCTGACCCTCTTTCCACATTCCATGGAGCTTATTCTTTTCTTTGAGTTTCGCTAGGAGCTCTTTGTTCATCCATGCAGGCCTCTTGCCTTGTTTACTTGATTTCCTACTCACAGGGATGCACCAATCCTGAGCACAGAGGAAGAGCTGCTTAAATAGCAGCCAGCTCTCTTGGACTCCCCTACCTTCAAGAGCCTTAATCTGTGGAATTCTTCCAAGTAGGTCCCGGAAGAGGCTGAAGAGGCCAAAGTTAGCTCTCCTGAAGTCCAATGTGGCAGTCCTACTTGTTGTTCTGCTTCCCCCTCTCTGAATCCGGAACTCCACCATCTCATGGTCACTGCAGCCAAGCCTGCCCCCTACCTTCACATCCTCAACCAGTTCTTCTTTATTTGCCAGCACAAGGTCCAGTAGCGCTCCACTTCTTGTTGGCTCCTCCACCACCTGGGTCAAAAAGTTATCACTGATGTTCTGCAGGAACCTCCTGGACTGTGCGCACCTTGCCATGTGGTCCTTCCAGTTGATATCAGGATAGTTGAAGTCTCCCATGAGAGCCAGGGCCTGCGATTGCAAGGCTACTTTTAGCTGTCTATAGAAGGCCTCGTCTACTTCCTCGTCCTGGTTGGGTGGTCTATAGTAAACACCCACCCCAGTGTCACCCATGCTGGCCTGCCCCTTAATTTTTACCCACAAGCTTTCAACTCGTTCTTCATCCGCTCCTGCATAGAGTTCTAAACATTCCAGTTGCTCCTTTACATAAAGAGCAACTCCACCACCTCGCCTGGTAGGCCTGTCTTTCCTGAAAAGCACATAGCCATCGATGGCAGCGTTCCAGTCATGCGTGTTGTCCCACCATGTCTCTGTAATTGCGATGAGATTGTGGCCCCGCAATCACATGCAGAACTCTAGCTCTTCCTGCTTGTTCCCCATGCTGCAGACGTTGGTGTAAAGGCATTTCAGCAAGGCAATTGAGCACCTAGGTTTCTCTGGAGGGATAAAAGAAGATGTGCCACAGCCAAGCCCACCTTTAGGGCAGTTGTTCTTTTGATTCTTAAGTTGGGGGGTAGCTACGGCACATATATTGCTGCTCTGAACGGACACACTTGTTCCCCCATCGGATGCGACTGCGACCTGACCGCTCACCCCACCCCCCGAGTCCTTTAGTTTAAATCTGTGGTGACTTGCTGAGAAGCACTAAATAGTAAAAGGTGATATGAGAGAAACTGAGTCCTTTAAAAGGCTCATAGTTTGCATGCATGTTATTCTGACTAGGCTGCCAGAGATAACACCATACTTTCTTATTCTGATTGAATTGTGAACATATAAATTTCATTTTATAATTACTGGTATTCCAATATTACTGATATAGTTATTGACACATTGAAGTTATATTAAATTTCAAAGGTCCAACTGAGAGCTGAACTTGGCAAAACTGTGGGATGTTAAAAACACATAGTCACAAAAATCACATTTCAATTTGCATTATTTTAAAACCTTGTAACATAAAGTATCTTATTAGATTATTACAAAAACAGATGTTCATTTTATTACAATGTAGCTCAGCAGAATGATTCAAAATCTTCCACTTCTGAGTAGATACTTCTCCTTATGCTTAGTAAGGAGACTGTATTAGTGACTATATTTGTAATACATACCAACAGTCATTAATACATGCCCCAAGAGACATACAAACAGGTTTCTGAAAGCTTAAAACAGAGAGATACAGTTTTTTCCTTAATTCTTTAAAAGTGGGAGAGATTGACAGAAAAAATGTTTTCCTCTTTTTCAAGATCATTAAGGAACCAAACCTCCGAGCTTGCTGAAATACATTTATGAACAGAAGCATGAACAAATTAGTACGGGTTGGAAGATGGTTAATTTTCTTTTTTAATACAAAATAATGTTACTTTTTAATCACATGTGTTTTTATATCTTTCTCTGAATATATCTTTCTGACTTAGATAACTTCGATATGATAGACTTGCTTGAAGCGGTATATGTCCATTCTCTCAAGTAGGCATGATCACTATTCTTCCATAGATCTCAAATATTTTAAGATGGTGATCTTTTTTTTAAGGTGAGAAAATTAAACCAAGTGACAGGTAAGTGACTTGCCAATATCAAGCAAGTTAAAAGATTCAGGAAAACAGTCCTGTTTTTCTAAGTCCACAATCGGAATTCTGACTATGTATCTGACTCTCATGAGAAGGAAAAAGATTCTTTCAGAAAACATCTAATTCTCATTTCTGGCATTTGTCAGATTTAATTTAATCCTACAGAGAAAAAAATAAAAATCATATAAGGTACAATTGGTAAAGCAAAAGAGTCTGTAATAAACTACTGACCACTTCCAAGAAGTGTCTCCTGTTCTTTCTTTGCACCTCATATTGCTTTAATTGTAAAGCATCAGTTCTCAAACTGTGAGCTTGGAAGAATGGGGAGACTTTGATCTCCTGTAGGAGAGATTATAGGTAAGACAAATGAAAACAGAAAAAAAAAGTTTTTACTTACCCTCCCCATCCCCCATCCCTCCCACTGAATTTCTGCCATTTAGGACTTGCAAAACATAGAAGCGACTTTGTGGTACATGGTATACTTTATTTCTCTGCTTCAAATTACAGTGGATTAAGATCTGATAGCTAAGAAGCATGAAAATGTTTCTGTACATGTGTTTACAACATTAGAAACATTTCAGGCTGTGGTCAAAAGTAAAGTAGTGACATAACTAAAAAATAAGTCCAGAAATTATTTGAATTTTAATAAATTCCTGTCATCACTTAGGGACAAGGACATAAAAATTACTTTCAGGGGTAAGAGAGAGGGTCAACAAATTTCTTGAATCTGTCAGGGGGGTTGGGGGAAATTCCCATACCTAATGTGGTGGTGGTAGCAGATGCGTTGCAGGAGCAGTAGCATTTTAAGAGAAATATGCAGGTGTGAAACCAAGGATTTGTCACCAGGTTAAGATGGCAATCACACAAGGAACTCAGCTTTAAAACTGAAGGACTATGGCAAAGGTGGATACCATTACAAACCGCCAGCACTTAGCTCATCTCTAGTTTCCCATGTTCACATCTACAAAAAAGGGCTCTGGAGGGGATCCTGGGAGCTGCAGACCATGAGTCTCAGTCACTGCTAAGGTGGATGAGTCTATAATAAAGAATGACATTACTGAGTATATGCATAAAACAGTCTGCTGAGTTAGAGTCAGAATATTCTGAGAAGGGAAATGCTGTCTCGCTGACCTGCTGGACTTCTATGGGAGTGCCACTTAGCCCATGGATAAAGGAGAAGACATGGAAATCGTACCACTGGACTTTAAAAAAAGACTTTGATGATGTTCCACACCCAAGTCTATTGCAGGAAAAGATGTTTTAAAGACAGGAAGCAAAGACTAGATGTGTCTTCCATCATCACCAATACAGCATTGTGAGATGGTGAAGTATGAAATATCTCTAAATATCATCTCTTATTTCCCATCCTTACAGATTTTCCCTTAGGAACAGGTGTCTGCCTGATAAAAATCTAAAAGCCCTCCCTGAGGAGGGGTGAAGGCCAAGGGAAAAGAAATCAGCAAAAACCTAATAGTCATGGGGACAACAAATGAAAAAAAGGGTGAAGGTAAAAGGTAAAAAATATAGAAATAAGGAAGTTCAGGGAGACTTCCAACAAAGCCCACCACTCCCTGGTGACATCCAAGAAGCCAGTGGACTAAATTAATATAATTTTTTATTAACAAAAAAATCAACACTTATCAATAGATACCATTCAGTTAGGGTCTCAAAATAATGTTATTGATATGGAGACAAATCTGTTAGCAAAAGTTTTATTTTTAATTGTGACCTTCACAGAACTGAAAAAAAAATAAAAAAGAGAACGCGAAAAAGGGGTTTTTTAGTGTTTTAAAGTGAACCATCTTTTGTACACAGTGGGGTTTTTTGCCACTGTGTTTAAAAAAATCTAAAAGAAAATTAATTTAGTCTTGCTTCTTGAGCGATTTTCTTCATGAAAAGACTAGAAACATTTATCTGAAATAAGGCTGGAAACTTCCTTCTGTTGTTTCAAAGGTACTTGACAGATCAATTCTAAACATGTGAATAGGATCAAGTAGAGGATTTTAGAGTATAAGCTTATGACACATCACCAACATATTAACTATAGATAGATTTTTTTTAAAGCAGTCTCTTCCCAGTGGAAATTGGTATCTGTCCTGGGATCCCTGGGTAAGAAATTTCAATTCATTAATAAGGAATCTGTTGAAAAGAGTAACATATTAGGAAAAAAAAAAAAAACCAAACCCACACACCAGAAATCAGCAAACACACATTCACGCTCCAGGTAAAGATACTGCTGAAAAAAAACATAGCAAATGGTGTCATCAGCATAAACAGCTGTATGAAAATGGTTTAATGGAAATAGCATAACTTAGCTGCCAGGGCCCAGGGACAACTTGAGAGAGCACAATGCAAACCAGACAGATTGCTTGAAGCGATTCTGGAAACATGAGATTTGTAACATTTTTTTTACGGAACTTGAGAGCTTCATCTGGCCACTGTGGTACTGGAATTCAGCAAAACACATGAAAGCACACAGCTTTTTGAATAGATCACCTTACATTTACTTTTACATTCCAGATACTTTTTTCTGATCACATGTTCAAACAAAATTTAATAACTGAAATAAAGCAAGTAGTATATAAGGTGAATAACAATAGTTTTGGGCTTCATTTATTCCCACATTGTCACACATGGCCTCAGAATAATACTTCAGCCTCAGTAAAGTGCACATAAAGGTCAATTCTTCACAGGATTGATTCAACATAAATAAATAAATAAATACACCTGTAGCCCTGAAGAAAAAAAAAAACCCACATTTATTATCTTAAGATATACAAGAAGGCTAAGAGCTCATAAAAGAAAATACAGTCCCATTGACAATCTTTTTTTTTTATTTTATCTAAAGCAAAAACATCAAGAAAGATGATTTAAAATTTCACAGAGAGCAGCAATCATTTTATCTGTTCTTAATAAAACACACCGTGTCTCTCGCCACTTTTCAAACACTATTCAGAATATTACAGTGTGTAACTAAACCAATCTAAGCTGAATGAAACACCATTTCATAACAGTGAATGGAAATACTAAAAATCCAGAAGCTGATATAACTAAACTAGAAAGGACAGGAATGGAAGCAGCACCTAAATTTTGGGAAGGCAGTTCCTGTAATAAGACATTCCCATAAAAACTGATTTTTTAGGAGTGGGAGTGGACAAATATAGGAAAGCAAAATGTATGAGAATCACAACAGCTATATAATAAATGAAATTATTTTAATTAAAACATTATTATATAATAAAACATAGCATATCTTATTTACGTTATAGAGATAGAAAACATGTTATTCAAGTTTAGTATTTAACAGCAGAGAGTTTATAAAAAGACCCTCTTCCTTCTCTGCTCCTCTCATGCAGGAATTGGCTGAAGATTGCTAATGTTCCTAAAACAAAGGTGGGTACTAACTATCATAAAGCTGGAATTATAAAAATAACTTTAGGATTAGAAAAAAAAATGGATGTAGTGCTCTAACACCCTAACATCTGGGGGCATCAGATTTTGGAGTAGATGCCCTCTCGAACTAGCCTATGGCACTACTGTTGTCTCTCATCTTTGCTCAGTTTTGTGAGGGCAGTGGTTTTCCCCATAAAATAATGGAAGGGAAGAGCAGAAGTCTCCCTCACTGAGATTAGAAAGGATCAGATTGACACAGGCGTTTTGGTGAAGGGCACAGGAACAGGACAGTCTTACTCTGAGAAGGTGATGGTACTAGTTTGTACCAATGAACTCAATAGACTTCTCATGACTGCTCATGGGCTTAGCTGCAATATTTCTCAGCAGCCAAATGGCAGGGGTGTTACGCAGCTTTAAACAGCCATCTATGAAGTTACAGTACAGCCACCACACTGTATTTGATTTAAGTTTAGCCAAATTTATGTATTTACTATGGGGCAGCCTGACATACTATGTATCAGAAGTTATTTTTCTTTCTATAGAAACAACTCATACTTTAAGGCTAATCCTGAATATATACATAAACTTAAAATTTTATGTTCCTGTTAATTAAGACAAAGGATGCTTTCCACAAGATATTAATTACTGCAGATAATTCCCCAGACTCCAAAGCTGAGGTGAATCCTTGCAAATAAGTTTTTTGTTGATTTTGTATTAATTTGCACTTCTGTTTTTAAAAGTCCTTGAGACTGATCAGACAGCAGTCAAAATAAATGGACTCACAGGAATTCATTTATGCACAGGATATAAAAAGGTAATGCCATTGATTGTCCTGGTTTTGGAATAGAGTTAATTTTCTTCCTAGTAGCTGGCATAGCGCCAGTCTGAGGAGAGCCAAGGGTAGGTGAGGTGGCTGTGGTCCTGCCTGTGAGGGGGAGCGTGGTGTCTCCTGCATCAGTATCCATCCCTTATTCTATACCATCCATGTCACACCCAGGTCCTACCCTTTCCAATACATTCCAAATAATCACTACCAATTTCCTTATCTTTTGATATATACACACAGATATCATTCCCTTAGTCTATGGGCCATCCCTCTAAAATATCTGTTGAGTTAATTTAGTCCATGACTTTGGGTTCCATCTGTTGTAACAGTCTTTCAGGGCAGGTGTATTGTGCTGAAAGGTATTGGAAAGGGTAGGACCTGGATATGATGTAGATGGTGTAGAATAAGGGGTGAATACCTCTTAATCCCAGGGTCATTTTGGGCACCAAAGGGACTGCCAGGGTTTAACCAGGCAGGCAACTAAGCACCACACGGCTGTTTGCTCACTCCCTCCCCTCACCAGTGGGATAGGGGAGAGAATCAGGAGGAAAACAAGTTACATTCTTGGCTTAAGATAATGACAGTTTAATGGGACAGAAAAGGAAGGAAAAATAATAGTAGTAGTAGTAGTAGTAGTAGTAATAATAATAATAGACTATACAAACCAAGTGATGCACAACACAATTGCTCATCACCTGCTGACCGATGCCCAGCCCGTCCCCAAGAGCATCTTGTGCCCCTGGCAGAGCAGGGGAAGCTGAAAAGTCCTCGACTGGTGTAAGTCCTGCTCAGCAACAACTAAACCATCAGTGTGTTACCGACATTCTTCTCATGCTGAATCCAAACCAGAGCACTATGCCAGCTACTAGGAAGAAAATTAACTCTATCCCAGCCAAAACCAGGACATCGATTCATTGAGCTTCCCCTGCTCATATTTAAAAAGAAAACAAAACACAACAACAACAACAACAAATAACACCCCACCAACTGGAACTTTTAAAATTCTTTATTGTGGTAAAAGTTCTTTATTGTGGTATAGATTTGCATCCAAATCTGCTCACCTAAAGTGTGAATGTGTTTTGAAAAAGGTGATTTCTCTGCCCCAAACAGAAAGAAGTATACAGAATATAGTGCTGCTTTTGTCATTGGAGTTTTGTCCCAACCAAGGGTGCCTGAATATAATCCAACTGCAGGGGTTAAAAAAAAAGAAAGGTTAATCACTCAAAAATAAACTAATTGTGAAGATGGAACAA
Organism: Egretta garzetta; assembly: GCF_000687185.1. Taxonomy (NCBI): domain Eukaryota; kingdom Metazoa; phylum Chordata; class Aves; order Pelecaniformes; family Ardeidae; genus Egretta; species Egretta garzetta. The sequence goes on from NW_009259975.1 coordinate 2,218,985, forward strand.
GACTTGATAAGTGCTGGAGATATCTTACTTCTGGAAGACCATAAAGAAAAGGTTTCCTATGAGCCTTTCATTCTTTCTCCTTTGCCCTTTACAGAGCTTTTTATTTTCTTCTATTCTGTCATGTCTGGAAGCCAAAAGATGTGGAAAGGGGACAACTGGCATATAAATCTCTAACCTGCCTCCCAGAAAAAAAAGATTTGCATCCAAATCTGCATCTTTACCCTGACACCACTTGGAGCTGTCTAACTGAAAGCTAACTCTTAAAATGATGGCTCATTTGTCTCTGCCTCCCCTTCCCCATAATGTAGGGGGAAAAAAGAGAAAGACTCCTAGTTTATCTTCTGGGTGATAAACTGACCTGTTCCTATACCCCATCCTCATTACTGATGAGCTGAGAGCTGATCACACGACTGAACAAGTAGGCCCATGATATACTAGCTTTTCACAAGATGCCTGTGAGTCACCAGTGTGATGTAGCCATGGAAATAACTCATGCAACCAGTCACAGTCTTTGCAGATGGTCGGCAAATATTATGGCCATAGGGCAGGACATAAGGGAGATCAGATCTGGAGCATGGTTTAAGGTGCAGAAGTAGTCACAGTCAGGGAAAAATGTCAAACTGGAACAGATTTAGAGTAAGACTGCATCCCATTAGGACAGTATGGAAACAAGCCAGGGAACCTGATTAGCAATGAGCAATGAAGAGCAGTGCGGCGAGCCCTGAGCTGCCATGGACTTTATCTGCTCTGGAAGCAGTATATCACGGTGTGGTGCTGATGGGCTGTATTTATTATCTTAAACTGCATTAAAGTGGATGAACTGCTTCTGGCCCTGAGCTGGTATTGCTGCAGCACAACAGGTAGACATATCAGCTAGAGTCAGCAATAGCTCAGGAATCTCTGCACCAAATTTCACTGCGCCGCACAGGCATTTTCTGTATGAGCTTGGTTTGTGCATTCAGGCAAAATGAAAGCTGTCAGGGCATATGACTTCTTGCTATAAATATACCGAGGAGAGGAGGGGAAAGGGGGGACTGCCACCAGGGCTGGAAAAGAACTATTTAAATTAGGGGATAATGCTGGCACAAAATCAAATAGATAGAAACTAGTTACAAATAGGTTTAGGCTTGAAATTAGAAGACAGTTTCAAACCATAAGAGCAGTGACATTCCAGAAGGCTTTCCAACAAGAGGAAGAGGGCCAAAAAAACCTAATTACTTTTAAGATGAAGTTTAAGCATTTTTGAGAGGGGTTATATGACATGACTGCCTGAGGAAGCTGGATAAGATTCAGTGATTCAGGCTGTTCTTCCTAAATTTATATTCCTCTGAACATTTTCCTACCATCTCACAAGCCCCTTGGTCCTTCACAGTAGGTCACTAGGTTCCCCTAATCCCCTCAGACAGCTCAGGTATCTCTTACTCTACACCAGGACTGGGGCCCTTGATGTCCCTATTGGGGAAAAGCCCCATGCACATTTCTGTGGAACTGCTCCCAGCCACATGAACCACCCAGATAAAAGTTCCTTTTTCCTTTGTGTTTCCATGTTAACCATAGTCTGAGCTCCTATTACTTGTGAAGTGATGGAAGGCCTTAACTTCATGCTTCTTGCAAATATTTGTCTTCTGGTGTGAACAGAATGTAAGTTGTTTGTGACATCCTGATCTGAGTCTTTGCTGCACTCAGTGGTATTGCAGGGCAAAGACCGCAGCTAACCACACCACAATCTCTCTTACTTGCTTCAGTGAAGGGGTTTGACCTTTCTGAGACCCTTTGTTTCCCACTTGAAGCCTCTTGAAGAAAAATAGGAAAAAGAAAAAAAAAAAAAAAGAAGACAGACATCTAGCTAAAAGGATTTTGTATCTGTTCAAAAGAGAAAGGTGAGATTTTGGATCTGGTCACATAGGAAGTTTATCTCTTGTCTTTTCATTGAAGCTCATGGTACTTAAGGGACCTTTTATTGCCTTTTTTAAAATGCCAGTTGGTAGAGATATCTTCACATGACAATCTCAGCATCTAGTAAAAATCTTTCTAGTCCTCTGCCCTGCAGCAAAAAAAGTCTGAAAAAGATTCAGGTTGTACCTTAGGTAGTCCAGAAAAAGAGAAAGCAGGTAAAACACTATTATCTTCTATGCTCACAGTCCTCCAAGGCCAAAGCAGGGAGTATGGAGTGGCAGTGCTGCCACACACCTTCTTACAGATGCTATTGTTTTTGTGCTGTGTCCTTTCTGAAAAAGAATAAATCTCAGATTATGGCCTCAAGTTTTAAATAATCTGCAGACTTGTGATACATAACTGTGCCATAATCACTTGGGCCAGTCAATGTTCCCTTTTCACCATACCAGTGACAGAAGTGTAAATGCTTTGAAGTTCATTGGCTCTCTCTGAAATCAGATTTTGTTTTCTCATCCTTCTTCTAGTAAAGAGCTACATTTATATTTTGATTCACAGTATGTTATGGAAGGACAATGAAACATACTGCCTTTTTCTTGTTCTCACCACCTTAAGATCCTTCCTACATGAGAGGTACTCAAAATTTTCATCCTCACAACAGTGTATTCAGTGCTTTATGAACTGTACTCTTAGTGTAGCTTCCTTAATTTCTCATCCTGAGTCCACTGGACAGTAGGACCTGACGTACGCCTATCAGTTTTGCAGTTGTGTCTTGGTTGATTGCTAGAATGTGTCTGTACAAGGATAAAAGGACCATGGTGCAGATCTTGTTGGACTAGCACTGAGCCTCCAAAGAGGCTGAGGAGCCTCTACTTTGCCAACAGAAGCTGCGTAGGCTCATCTGTGTCAAGCATGTGCCCCATGCTTAGGCAGTCCCCTGAAAATACTGAAATTACCCTAAGATGAAGTGATTATCTGCTATAGATCAGGGTCTAAAGTGACTAATACTGCAGTTATTCTACTGCCATAAATGCATTCACTGAGTGATTAAAATGAACAAAATAAAGCAACTGTCACTAATACACTGGTAACATTTTTATAAATGTGCTATAATTTGTTTGAAGGGAGATTACAGACTGGATTCCTCTTGTGCTTAGCCATTTAATATTTTCCTTATATTTTAGGATCCTTGCTGAACTTAATAACAGATCTACCTAAAGGAATAGCTTTGGAGAATCGAGGTGGTTGAAGTGCCATATGCAACACCCTACTTTGCACATGTTGGGTTCCTGAAAAGTCAGGTCAGCAAAGGAAGGTGACTCTGCCACCAGGGAAGGAGCAGAGGGAGGAGGGTTGCTGCTGGCATTCTGGAAGGGGGCTGGCTGTTCCTTCCAGCAGCAATAACAACTCCCACCAGCAGAAAGTCTAGTCCTTTCTCTTCCTGTAACCAGATTAAACCTTCCTACCCCAGCATTTTTTTGACTAATAAAATTTTGTCCATACTGCTAAGGTGTCTGGATCCAGCTCTGATGGCAAGCACCTGTGCCATACATGGCAAAGAAGGAAAGGGTTGGCAAGAAATTCTGCTCAGAGCTGGGGGAAGAGTGTGCACATAAAGTACATAAAGCACATAGCCAACAATCCCCAATACTCAATGTATGGTAAAGCCTTCTCTTCACTTTTCTGGAACACTTGCATAACAATATTAACTATAGCAATACAAAGCATATTTTTTTTCTGATAAGCAAATTGAAGGACATAGTTTTTTATTTGTAAAGGGAATTGCATTTGAAGAATACTTAAAAAAATAAGGCGCTACTACTTCATAAGCAAATTTAAGAATATCTAGTGTCAAAATACTGAAAAAGAAACATTAGGGAACTGTACAACTTAATCACTGATAAGATGTGAATATTATACTTTTATTGATCAAGTGCACAGGCAAATAGATCACAAATAATTTTAAATGTTGCAAGAATAAATTGTTGTAGGGCTTGAAGAACAAATATGTCAGCTGTGGAACCATGCTCTGGGTGAACCTGCTTTAGCAGGAGGGTTGGACTAGATGATCTCCCAAGGTCCCTTCCAACCCTTGCCATTCTGTGATTCTGTGAATTTAAAGAAACTCATTCAAGGACTGTACCTTAAGAAACTTCAATAACAAGAATTTCCATCTGAGCTCAAAATCTGTGGGGAAGATGTAAAAGATGCCAGATTTAAAATGATAATTCAGAAGAAAATAGGTATTTCCAGATAAACATATCTTTCAGTTTTATGTGTGTTCACACTCCAATATATAAAATGTAGTTCCTATTTAAAGGGCAAATGGAAATGGTAGCTGTAACAGGATTTCTGTGCATTTGGAATATACTTACTTCCAAGATTTTCCTAACTCTGTAATATTCTATGGTTCTCTTCACCTCTTTTTTTTTAAAGACTTCTCTCATTTTTTTTCTGGCCCTTCACTTAAATGTGGTATAAAAACACGAGACACACGAAACTAACTGAAGTGATGTGATAGAGGTACATATGTTTGCTGAACCACATCTGGGACTGAGGATTTTTTCAGCATGAAGTGTTCATCACACTTATAATTACAATAAACTTTTTTTTTTTTTCTTCTCTTCAAGATGCTGAAAGGTCTGGGGCCAGCAAGGGAGATTTCCCTGGGTAATGAACTGAGGAAGGCAACTGCAGCCTGGGGTCCAGGAAAGCCCTGGTCACTGCTTGGGGAGGAGATGGGAGAGAAAGGCGACAGCAGCACTGTCACGAGGGAGCTCACCTGGCTTCTCCACACTGGGAGCACAAGAAAGGCACCAAAAATGTGCCTGCAAGATATGCGCTGCAGACTCTCCCCCTAAACTGCTGAAAAGGTAAAAAGGTGCCTAAATAAAAGCAGAGGCTCCCCTACTTCCAGCTTCTCTTCCCTCAGTCAGAGAAAAAGACAAACAAAATTGAATTTATCAAAGTTGGTTTTGTTCTAGCAGTTGCAGCACTAGTTGAAAGTTGTTTGATTGCAATGATGTACCCAAAAGCACTGCAGTATCAGGCCCAACTTCATTCCACTAAGCAATTAAATGTCAATGGTAAAATAATCTGGTGGTTGTGTGGTAAAATAATCTGGTTGTAGGTGAGCTTCATAGCCAGGGGAGAGGCAGATGTTTCCAAAATCCTAGTCAGACTTTAAGGAGTTGGCATGCCTTTTGGAAATGATCATATAAGGAATCATCATTATTTCTATTAAATAAACAGTAGAACGCGGTGTTGGGAAATAACTTTACCAGGTTCTTCAAGTATTTTCTTGATCTCTCAGACTTGGCTTTCAACAATATAAAACTCATACACTGTATGACTGAAGCAAATGATTAGTTAAAAAAGTATTTATTTTCTATTTTTTTCTGTTATGTTCCATTACAAAAAGAAACAAAACAAAACATAACAAAAACAAAACAGAAGATAGCATTTTATTAGTGGTACATTAATGAGCTTAAACAACTAGGTGACGTGTGTTTGTCACAAATACATATTACAAACAACCACAAAACCATAACTAAAAATTAAATAAATAATTTGAATATTTTTTCTTAAATTTTTAATATTTATAAAATATATAGCACTTTCTATTACATTTTTCAGTCATTTTTATCCATAACAAATTAAAACTTATGACACATATTGTAAATATGCTAAAGGGATAAGAATAATTAAAAAATCAAAGTTCCTGGAGGTATGAAATAGTAAATTGGTTAATGTTTATCAATTTATTATCGTATATCCAGATTGTGCATATCTTGCAAAAATAGCCATTTCTTCAACTAATATACACATTTTTCTTTATAGTATTATAAGATTAAGTTTTTAAATGTAAAGCTTCATGGATTTATGTTCCTGTTTTATAGTTGTGCCTAATATGTAACTTTCATTAATATATACTGAATATCTTCCATTAGTATATACTAATATATATATACACGCACACACACATACACACACACACAATGCATTATATATTAGTATATACTGAATAATAAAAGAATTTCTATAATATATACTTGGGATTCTTGTGGAGAAAGCTGTTGAAAGTGGAAGGCATGTATACCATAATGAAAACTGACTAGGTTATGTAAATGAAAGCATTTAGTTTTACATTGTTCAATGTATTTTAATAGATTGTGTAATGTACTGTAATAATATAGAGAATCCAAACAGAAATGTCTTTTTATTCCAATATTCCTACACTTTTCTCTATGATTCCAGCAGAATATGAACCACTATCTCTGCTAAACTTCCTGAAAATGGAGCCAAGCAAGTAGAAATGGGTTGACATTACAGACCTTATTCCAGGAAAATACTAAAATTGCATTTAAGGACCCTCCAACTCAGGAAAGCACTTAAGCTCGGATATGACTTTATTTTCTTTAACCTGAATGTTAATCACACACTCAAGCACTCTTACTGGTACATGAACGCCTTTGCCATAATCCTTAATACTGTCCCTTGACTGTATAAGAGGTTTAGAGGCTCTGTTTATGTAGCTAAGAGCACAGTTCTGCCATCTGAGCAAAGAGGCACAGGGAAGTGTGCTTGGGGACCTCAGAGTGTGTATTTACCATAGATGGGGAAACAGATGCAGCAGGGAGAGGGCTGACCCACACAGGGTAGCCTGCTTGCAGTCAATACTGTCCCAGTGCGGCGAGGGAAAAGGCTATGCAGAATAACCTGCCCTGGGCACCCATCAGCCTTCTTCAGCTTCATTCTACCCCTTGCTGCAGTGCAGCATTCCCCTGCAAACACTGAGCTCTGGCAGGCTATGCTGTGAAGCTCAGCTTTCTAGGGTCCTTCAAACACCCATGGTGCATGAGCAGCAGCTGCTGCAGAGACAGAAACGGCTGGCACCAGGAGCTGGCAGCCTCGCTGTTAACATCTCAGAGGGTTTTTTCTTTCCTTTGGACTCATTTCAGTTGAGTGGCATGGTCTGAAAGCCCATCAGGACCTGGAACCCATATAGGTGTGATGCTCGTTTAGGTTCATCCTAAAAAGCCAGTTTGTGTGCTTAAAGACAGCTCTGCAGTATGAAGAATAGCACAGTGAGTGGCAGCAGGCAGGAACTTGGCTTCAAAAGCACATTCCTGATAAAATGAAAACACTAATGTAGAAGCACCTCTAGCTCCTTAGAGACACACGTACGCATGCACCTTCAGAGATCCTAAGCTATGTTCCTGCCTTGTATTTCCCTTTTGAGAGCCTCAAGTCCTACCTTAGGCATCTAAGACAGGTACTTAAATTTTGGGAGTTTGTGTGAGCCTCTCATGTTTCTTATCATGCAGAACTGGTTAGAGGTGCGAGTCCAAAGTACAGACTCATAATTGCCCAAGGTTAAACATTTTAAGATCAGCTTAAACCTTTTTTCAGACACCACACTTTTTCAGAGACCAGACCTTGTAAGGAAATGGAAAGTGCAATACAAGGATTAGTGTTTAATATTAATAAAATTACATTTTCCAAAAGGTTCCTTGGAATTGCCATACCAGAATGAAAACTGGTCTTTCTTTTTGGCATAGGGAATACTCGAGGGTACTTAGACAATATGTAGCAAAGCTGCTGAATTTCTAAGGGCAGCAACTGTACATTCACAAGATCTTTAGCTTTTTTAATATTTTGTTTGATGTAAGAAACATCTTAAGGCATTGAATAAACCAAATCACATTTAAAGTAATAGGCTGCAGTATTGACAACTACCTAATTGTGTTTAACTGTCCACTTTGAGGTCTTCTGATAAAGTCTACATGCACAAAGTAAATAAATATATTTTTGTGGAATCAAGGACTAATTTGGAAAATAATATTTTTCATTATTCTCATCTCAAAGTTTATTGATACTGTATATTATTGGTTTGCATTCTTATGAATTCTAATTTGAATAGACAAAACTTCAGATTACTGGTTTTAAAAATTAACCCACTTACAACTAGTTTGCCTCCACAAACTTCTTGCTGCACTTAATTAACAATATAAAATGATCACCATTTAAAAATGTCCTGATTTTTATTTCAAAGGTGCCTTCATGATAATGGAATGCAAAGCTCTCTTGAAAATCTGGAACTGTATTTTTAAACAGATGTAGGAAATGAAATGTATTCATTCACTGATGAAACCCAAAATAACATGTATTCAAATTGGTAACACTTTCATAATAAAATTATGCTAACACTATAACCCAGCATATGGTTAGTTCTGTGAAGGTCAGATCATCTAAAATTTGCATCATAAAGCAAAGCAAATCAACCCAAATATATTTAGTTATACTTAAGAGTACATATTTTTGGTATACTATATAACACCACTTCAATAGGCACAGTACTATAAAGATTTTTTTTTATCAAACTTATTTAAGAATATCATGACATAAAGAGAACAAATTACATTTTATGCTATGGGTTGGTTGGTTTGGTCTTTTTTGTTAAAATATTTGCTTTCACTTGCATACAGATTTCTAGCAAAAGCTGATAGCTCATTATAGTTTTGGTTTTTTGTTGTCACTGGGCTGTGTCAACTTACAAAATACTTATATGTCACGTGTGAAATAAGAGGCTGCAACATAAAACCTGGGTTTTGACATAGGCATATGTAGTTCACTATGCTTTAAATGGGAATCTCCTCTAGGTATTTAAATTAAAAATATAGCCATTTAATATGTTTGTAAATTATATTTTGCTATTTCAGGATCAGTTATAACACAGAGTTTAAAATTTTCCCTCTTTGGTTTAAGACTGAATTGCCAACCAACTTGCTCTAAAAGGGCAAGCCTGGATGCAGAGTCACCTCTGAACATTCTGTGAGGTCAGTGTGCAAACCCCTGCTGCATTTATGAGCAAATGATGACCTGCAGTCAAGGCTATGGCATTTTATTTTCTTACAACATCACTTTTATCTTCTTGAAAATAAAAGTATCGATTAAGCTCCACCAGTGTAGCTCTTTGAAATATAGGGGTTTAGAAAAAAAAATAATCAATTTTCAGGTTAAAGTTTGTCTCTTAAGTGTTGTGTATTTAAAGCCCAGTTACAGTAGTCTCATTGATGCATACAGCAGTTCTGCAAACAGAATACTTGACAGAGATCTCTGGGATACCCTGGTGGAGTCCCAAAAGTTCACGTCATTAGTTCAGTTCTGTGCAAGGAGCATTTTTAAAAAGAAATGGGGGACTTTCATATCACGAAATCTGTTAATCTACAGCAATTTGCAATGACATACTTTCTGCTGTTTTGGGTAAATGTTATGTTCATTTAAGCACGTTAAACAATGTCCCTTAAACAACTCTCAGTTTCAGCAGTAGAAGTGTGCACGTAACATGAACGGTTGAAGGAAAAACATTCAACTGGCAGCCAATTAGTTTTAGGTTCTGCAATTACCAGCAAAGCATTTACTGAGGTGTTAGCACATGCCAACACTGTGATAGCTGAGTGCTACAGCAACACACTAAAAGGAAGGAGATGATTCAGGAGCACACAGGAGGAGAACTGTCATTAACAGATATCAGGCTTCTGTTTTCGACATTGTCAGTGCTCTGTCAAAATTAGTGTTTCCAGTATATGCTTTCTTGACAAGGACAGTGCCTGAGTTGCCATCGTTAAACCCCTTAGACTGTTGTAGCTTTGGATTCAAAATATCTGGGGTTTGTACACGCCCAGGAATAAACTCAAGATCCCATGGACAGGCACAGTAGTTTTATGTGTCATTCAGAGACCAGGATGTGACCTCCTTATTTAGGGACAATTCATATAAACAAACACACAATGATGACTATGAAAATGTTGGATTTTGATGACACCTAAAGCATTTAATAGCTGGATTACAACATCATCCCACTGTATTTAGCATGGAAAATAAACGTGTAACCCTTGGATGTGTACTAATAACAAGCAAGCATGTCCTGAAAGTCATTTGAAAGTGATAAAAGAGATGCCAGAAAATACATTTTCAGATTACTTGGAACTGGTATAAAGCGAGATCAGCTATACTTCAAGGCAAGGATACTCTCACACACATAAATCCAAACACTTCTAATGCAAACCAAAAAAAAACAGAGACATGATTTGCCCCTACAGTTCATTCATCTTTTGTCCCTGACTTGCATTTTGAATTGTTCCCATTTTGAAAATGCTTTCCTCTAGCTTCAGTTTTAAAGTTTAATTTGTCTTAATATGTAGAAAAGGATGTGACAGAATTAGTTTTTCTGCTAAACAAGGCAGATGGTGTTCATAACCCTTACGTGCTATGTGATTTTATAACAAATCTAAGGGATGGGGGGGGGGAGGAGGGAGAAGGAAGTTTTGATTTCGATATAATAAGCAGAAACCTCACAAAGTACTATTTAAAAAGTTATGCACACACTGTAGCTGCACTAACTGTTCTTCCTGCAATTTTTTTAGGTTATCTTATCCTGTCTGGCAAAAAAAATCCCCCACCTTTTCTGTTGTTTCAGTTACATCCCACACATGCTCCCACCATTTTTCCATCTTCACTGACGTGTGTAATAGCACAAAATTAAATTATTTTGAAAAATTATATTTAAATTATTACTTTTAAATTTACAGCTCCCTCAGATTTCATCATTAAATGATACTCTGGAACTAGTATGTGGTCCAGAGTGATGTAATATTCTTAACGTACAAAGACATTATGCATTCTGTCATCTATTCTTTACAGGTTACTTAATTTATTCCTGTCTTTTATTAGCCATATAAAAAAAAAAAAAGAAATTATTAAGAATTCAAAGGGTGGACTCATTTTTCAAGCATAATGTAGAACGTCTATTTTGTTGAGAGTCTGAGTGGAACAGAGGTTCTACTTATGATGTGAAATCAAGGTTAAACATGGAAACAATGTATAAGGTGGATTGTCTCTGAAACAAATTGAACAGCTGATTCTGAACAAAGACTATTAGATTTACAGAATTTAATTCTTGACAAAAATAAAGGAGGAAGTAAATAGAACATATGATATTTTACGCACTTGCACTTAATTTGTAATTAAATTCATATCACATTATTTTTACTTGAAGAAGAGGGGCTTACTCGTGGGAAGGTGTTTTGGGTTTTGTTGCTTGGGTTTTTTTGTTTTGTTTGTTTGTTTGGGGTTTTTTTTTTTAATGTGTCAGTCCAGTATGGCTATATCTTTGTTTTTGTTATTGTTAGACTAGAAGAACAAAATAGAAAAAGTAGCATGACTCCATGTATGGACACAAGTATGGATTTACAACAGTGCTTAAAGTGCTTTCTTATTTGAGGAGATACTTACACAAATGCCGTTTCATGCTTATCTCCTTGTCACCATGTACTATATGCTTGTTGCTTGCTCTTATGTAATATATAATACAATGATAGGGTATTAAGTTCATATTCAGTTTAGTATATTGTCATAAAAAACATCTGAAAACAGGAAAATGACAATTCTATTTGTGTATTATTACAGCAATTTGAAAATTTTATTAAATACTGAAGTGCTTCATTTTGTCATTTATTCCTTTGCTTCCAGTGTTGCTTAAAGCACTATGTAAGTACAAATAGATCATACTAAAAGCATATCCATCCTATTCTGGGGTTTCGACTAGGATTATTTACTGATGTCTTGCAGAACAGAGATGAATTTATGATCCCACGTGACCATTTATCTGCTGATGCTGCAAGTTGTCTTGCCTCCAGGATTGGTTTCCACGTACATGGTTCACCAAAGGTCTACATCTTATGAATATTTATACATTATTATGTCTTGTTAAGTGGCAGTGCTGTAATGTGAGATGTCAAGTAGTATACTTTAATTTGCCAGTACCAGAAGTTGTGGGAGCAGCAGAAGCTGTGGCTTTGCTGAGAACGAGTGGATACAGTGAAGGACTGCAAACAGGTTGGAAAACTCCAGCTCCTGGAAGTGAAAACAAAAAGATAAACATAAAACAAAAGAGATGGTTACTGTTACTAGACTGAAAAAAGGAACACACTCCATGTTTTAAACTTATTAGCAATATTAGACAAAGTCCTTCTTTTTCTAATTTAATGTACGTTTCTTTATATCTCCTCAGCATGTTATAAGGCTAGTTGGGCCTCTTTTAGACACCACTACAGAGGAAATAAATAAAAACTACATTTTTTTACACACATAAATTGCTTCTTTGTGTATAATTGTCTTTATCTGATCAACCTTCTTTAGGTTATCTTCAGTATGTGTTTTTGGAGTTGGCATTTAATCAACAAATATCTGTTGTATTTGAAAGCAAATGCTGAGGTATTTGAATACATGTAAGTGTAGAGACAGTGGTGCAGAGTTGCCATCTTTCTGCTTTAATTCACTGCCTATTCAGATTTCTTCACTGTAGACAGTATGAAGCCAGTAATAGATATCTGTAGTATATTTTATTTTTCTTTCTGTCCAGAGCTGGTATTTCCAGGCTATGCAGTGCTGAGGGTTTTGCTTTTTTGTTTAGAAGAGTATTGATAATGTTGTAAATTAAACAGAAATTGCTAAATCTTTCAAACTGACATTAACCTGCAATTTTCTGCCTCCCGAGATTTCCTGGAAGATATTGGTTCATGCAATTCACGGAGACATTCACAAATCCCTCATGTGCGAGGGGTAAAAACTGCCTGAAAGCAGACAGATGCATGTGCAGTGTCCAGCGCTGTGCTGAATGGGTGAAGTTTTGTTCAGTTCTCTTACAACCTGTGCAGATGTCCTTCAGACATGCTCAGAAATGAATTTATATCATCCCATGAGCTTCTTTAAAGTCCCCTAACTACTACTTCTCAATAAAGAAGATAAAGTTTATGCCAAGTTTCACAAACCTGCCATCTGTGTCCCTTTAAAAAAATCTGTTTAGAGACATTCTCATTTTTAAAGACTGGGAGAAGGGCAATTTTATCACTATGCCAAAGGTTTTTTTCTTCCCTCAAATTTCAAAATAAGAAAAATTATCATAGATAAACAATGGAAATAAAAAGATGAGGAAACAAGGAAGTATGGAAGCTATTTCAGAATAAGAACTATGAGTCATTCAAATTAAGTTACTTTTCAGTTAACTCCTTTTTATTGATATAATATTATTTATACTTCTGGTATTATGAAAATAAAACTGAAGCTTAAGATGAGGAATAAATATTTAGCGTAACAGTGAAATATTTGTAATATCAATTCCATATGTTATCTGTAGAAAGACTAAATATCCCCCAATGTCTCAGCAGGATAAGCCTATTAAAACAAATATTACAGTTTGAGAATTGTTCGAGTCAATTAGGTAATGCTGCTAGCTGAAAGTTCTTACTATCATAATTACAGCTACTGGACACTGAATATTCACAGTGCATTAGCACAGTTATTACCAACAGCTATCACAGGTGTTTCTGCAATAATAACACATTGGGAAGACACATTGCTCAATGGGCCATCAAGGAAAATGGGTGAGGCAACAGAACAGCCTCTGAAGGTCCCATTGGATTGCTGTTATTTATAGTAATGATGCAACACAGAAATTGATGACAAAGATGAGCACTAAGAAGTCAGCAAATGCTAGATTATTATTTGCCATGAAACTTTATACCTATTTCAATGTAGATGTGCATATTTAACAGAAAATTAAAGCGATGTGAAGCATAGTAGGCTGACTGGTATGTGGTGAGTACATACAGGCCTGATTAATGACTGCAGCTCAGTTCACAGGAGCCTGATTGATGGGAAGGGGATCTATCAGGAAAAACACTTTTCTGGCAGATTAGCCTAATCACAAGAAAGCTTAATGAACAGATAAGACTTCACGTAGAGCTGCTGACAGACAAAACATTCCCCCACTTCTGCTGAGAACTTGCACTTTTAGCTGCCCACGGGTCTGCACTACTGCCAACAGATGGAGCGGAACCCACAAGCTCTTGTGCATGTCTAGCCACCCCCTGGTTGTTTTTGTATGTGCTTTGTCATCAGTCATCCTCTCCTCTGAATACAGTTTCATCTAGGCAGGGTATTGCATACTGCACACCCAGTTCCAGATGAAGTTTTGAATAAGCAAACAGGCAAACCCTAAGAAACCTGAAGAAATATGCAGTGAAGCCATTAAAGTTGCTACTAGTAGGGAAAAACAGATGCTCTGAATCCCCGAAAAAGCAAAGAAATCCAAACTTAAGCCACATCTGCTTGTCCATGCACAAGTACACAATTTACTGTTATTCCAATTTCCAGACCATTGCCTGTACACCTCATGTAAGATCCTACTCTCCTAGGAATACCAGTGTAGCCTCTAGTCTTCAAGCTGTCTTTCTAAGCCATCTCTTGACCAAACTACTCTCACCCTACATTGTTGTCATTATACCAGACATTCCCAGATTATTGACCTGAACATTCACAGTTTCTGCTGAGGATAATGGAAGTGGCCAGAAAGGTATGTGAGAAAGATGCAGTGAGCATGGTCATAAATTTATGGGAATTCTAGTAACCTTTCACAAAGAAAGTCTGGATTGAAAGGACAGTGCCCCCAGATGAAAAAAAAAAAAAAAAAAAACCAAAAGAAACAAGGAACTGCCTTACATCAATGAAATAACTACTTAAACAATACATCTACAAAATCAAGCAACTTTAAGTTTGTAAGTATTCATGATATGGCTAGAAAAAATCCTTTCTTTCATCCATATATAAACTGCTGATATGAGAAGATACTTGTTCTTTCATCAAATGTGGTGTTACATGATCTCTCTATATTAGCATAGAATCTGATCTGAAATACGTATTTAACAGATAATCCATGTGCAAGACATTAGGAAACTAAAAATTGAATCACACAAACCTACACAGGTCAGAAATCTGAACTCAGACTGCAGTCACTGCAATTCAGTAATCACTCCATAAAAATCCTAAGGATGTATACTTAAAACCCATTAAAAACCAATATGCTAAATTTGAAGAGTACCGTGATGCTCACAGGAAAACCCTCAAGGCTAAGAACAAGGATTAATTTAAAATTATATTTTAAAGAATATACTTGAAATGAGAAGAAATGTCAGTCTGGAAAATGATGCGAGCATCCATCAAGACACCTTGCAACGCTTGAAAGTGAGCATTTTGTTCACATTACAACAGCAGTAACTCAGGCTATTTGTCTTATTTTAGATTAGATTCCTATACAAGATAATTTCAAATACAAATGAATTGGCATTAATTACTATTAAAGTAGTATTAATTAATTAATAAGTATTAATGTTGAATCCTTGAAGGTATGCTTCTTCCTTTGCTGATACCCTATTTCTGCCCTCATCTGTTCTCCATATTCAAATAGGCAAATACAGTTGACTGGATCTTCATCTTGATGTGCTGATTTTTGTGTTCACTTCAGTTTTGTAACATTCAGATTAGGGGTTCAGCTAGTCCGTGAACATAAGCTATCCTGATGCAGCACAGCTGTGTGACTTTGCCTGAGTTTTACTGACAAAACTGTTGAGCTGTCAAAAAGCAGTGCAAGTTGAGAAAGGTGAAAGCACAGACCGAATAGTAGTTTCTGCGTTATACATATGTTTTACAAGGCACAGGAATTCTCAGTTCACAGAAATTAATAATTGGTGGGTTTACTTAAAAAAAAAAAAAAAAGGGAAATAAGGGAAATTGCATGTAATAAGAAAAACAGTGCTGATGCTGATTTTTATATACCTAACATACTCCTATGCTTGGGAGCATATATATATTTTGAAACAGGATCTTCATAGATTTAAGATGCTCTCCATTTTTGTCAGAAAAATCTAAAGCAGTTTCTTCAATGGTCCAATACTTAGCTAGGTAAAATTGAAGTTTTTTACAGTCTTGAGATTGTGTTAGCCCCTGGAAGGTGCTGTGATACTGGAGACACACTAATGGATCATTAAACTATAGGTAAACAAATAGGTAAATAAGTAGGCAACTAAATAAGAGGTGCCTAAGTGAATCCCTGTCTTATAGATGAGGAGAAAGCTTTGCCCTTTTGTGCTTGTTTTTTTCAACCCAACCCCAACAGCTCAGTAAGAACGAAGGAGAGGGACACGTAGGCTCCACGTTCTGCCAGGCCGACAGCTCTATTTTGTAGCTCTCCGTCAGAAAAATTCTGTCTGACTGTGAAAGCTTGTGCAATATCTCCTGCTGAGTGACAGCTGGGAAATAACCTACAGATTGGAATGTCTAAGGGGTATTGGTGATTAATGTTGCCCCTAAGTGGTTTTCTTCTCAGAAACCACTTAGACCTTGCCTTAGAGACCTTCAAAGTTAGGTGTTTGCATCCAGGCACTCTGCCATGGGCCCACTGGTGTGACCTATGGTAATTACTGTTCAGATTTTTCAGACTGGAATAGCTTAAATCTACAAGGAAAGACTTCTGTTATAATACACTATATATCTTTATAGTAACACCTGGGCACATTGCTGGCTCATATTCAGCCAGCTGTCAACCATGATGAAAGCAATAATATTTAAAAAAAAAACCAACACAGCAACAAACAGAACAAAACAAACAAAAAAACCCCCCAAAAACATTGCCAGACCACTTCACGTTTGCAGAGAGTAACTGATTTATAGTGCATTAAATACATTAATACATTCTGGCAGTGCCATAGCTGAAACTTGGAGATGGAGGAAAACAGACCTTGGAGGCAAGAAAAGCAGGAATCTCAGATCAGGTATGCGTATGCCAGAGTAGGTTCTGCATAGAGTATGTTAGTGTTAATGATGAAGGGGGAAAAAGCACTCTCAGTTCTAGTGACTGTCTTAAGCTGTATCAGTTACCTGCCATGCCCTGCTTCCACATTACTGCTTGGGAATGCAGAATTGAAGAGCTCTAATATGTTGGGGCAATGGCTCCTCAGATTTTTGATTTTGTTCTCAGCTGTGAGCTCTCATTTCACTATATTCTGATTATTCCCTGTGTAATATAACTGGTAAAAAATTATCTTTACTTGAAGAAAATGTTACGCTATATTTACTCGTACAACAGTGGGTCTCCAGGCCATCTGAAGCACAGAGCTGCATTTAACAGGTGATGATAGCTGTGGCCATGAATATTCATCACAACCTTTAACAGATGTTTTGCAAAATTCCAAATGAAGCCTGCATACAGTATGCATGAAACCTGGCATTACAAGCATTTCTGAAAATCTGATTAACCATTCCTAATGACTCAAGAGTTCCCCAAATAGCTATACGTCTAAGTCTGTAATGCTAGTAAAGTCAAAAAAATAGAAGCTAGATTATTCCACCTATTCTCATGCTGAATTGTGCTTTGAATCCATGAAAGGCTTAAAGGATATTGAATGAGCCTATCCACAGAATTTTAAACTAACCAAAGTTGAAAAAATTATGACCCAAGAATCTTCACATTCATTTTATAGCCATATTTTTCTATATTTCTTAGACTAAGCAACATACCTCATATGTAATTTGCATGCTTTGATCACACAGAAAATGAATTAAAAGTAACAAATTTTTATTTCCAAATTGACTGACATGAAAGTTTAAATTTATAATAAAAAGAAGCAACCAGGGAACATGACAGCATATTAATATTCTGCCTTCATAAGGTAGAAGGTAGAAGTTCTACTTTGATAAAAAGTAGAAAAATGAAACTTCCTATAAATAAAACTCTATTTAGTTTGAGTGGGAATAACAGTCAGTAGGATAAAGGTACCAGGATATCTCTTAGGCTTATAAAGTGCTTTGCATGACTTTAAAACATTAAAACATTTTGACGAAACGTATATTTCCTCTTCAAAACCTAGATTTCATGCTTTGTTTTTAATTTTTTAAATTTAATCTAGTATTAAAAGTTTATTCTAATTTTACTGAAAAAAAAAAAAAAGAAACACTGTGCTGTTCTTGGATTCCTATGAAATTTCTCTAGTCCTGAAACCATGTGTTAATATAATGGCAATAACAGACAGATATTAGAAAAGTAATGATGAGTTTCTTCCTTCAGCTGTACTTAAAAGCATAATAAAAGTTTCCAGTTATTTGCTTAGATGAAAATAATCCTCACAACATTAGGCTGTTATGGAGATGAAAAGAAATTCTGTACCATTAAAACAATTTCTGAAGGAAATTGGAAGTAAGTAAATATTTATCTTTGAGATGTAGCAGAACATGAAGGTACTGAAAGCTACAATCCACCACATTTCATTGCTGTTGATTTAATGGGAGCCTTTACATAGCTTTATTGTATTGTGTACAACATTCAAAATCAAGTAAATAGCTGTTAGGTAGAAAATAATTAATACCAAACATAAAGAGACATGCAGGAAGGAAAATTAGCTGCTTCATGTGTTTATTTGCATTTAATCTCATGACTGCCCCTGATAAGATGCCTTTTTTCTTTACATACTTTATGATGCTGTGCATATTTAGCCCTTTTAGGCAACAATTTATTTAACCATTTCCTTTTTGCTTTTGGAACTGTATTGCTATCACATTCATTCAGCAATTTTCTCTCTGACACGATCAGGAAAAATTATATAGCAAATGCTCAAAAGCAAGGCGAAAGATGGCCAAAAAGTAAGTTTTAGGTTTACACAAAAGTAGGGATTCTAGTCAAAACCACCATTGATTCAGACTCTAAGGCAGTTCCAGTTATCAAAGATGCTGGGAGATCATTTCTCCCCACACACAGTGGGACAGTAAATGCCCTATTCTCAAAAGACCTAAATCAAACTAAGCATAAATCTCTCAGGGTTACTGTTTTCATAAATTAACTCTTGAATCAAAAGCACAACTGAAAATACAACTCTGATTTTGAAGTAGGCACAGACACAAAGCTTCAGTCTTGCAAGGGAATATGTGTTTAATCCACAATTTTTTGCTCTGAGAAATAAAAACACATTTTAGGCCTTTGCTGGGTTTTGTCCCCAGGTTGACTTAAGGATTTATTTTGCACCGTTTCTTCATGATACCAGTATAGGGTGAAAAAAAGGGCATTCAAACTCTCACCCGGCTTTATCAATATGATAAAAAGGAGAGTTAGCAAACATGCCTAAAACCATATATAGCAAGTCCTGTTTTTTATTATTTTTTAATGTAGTTACACCTTTCAAAAGACTTTAAACTAGCAAAAATCCAAGCAATTGATTCAGTTTTCCTTTCTTGGAATTTCTTTGGTTTCCTTTGCATTCTTTGTGTGTTAATCTAATATTTCTAAGTAATTTAGTTTCATTTACTCCTCTGTTCCCCTAGCTGCTTTGATAACAGCTTTTAATGTACATTGCCTTTATAAAACAAACAATGTATTGTTTTTACCTTTGCTTCAATTTGTTTAGTATCTTGGTTTTGGAACAAAAATTTGATTTTGCTCTTCCCATCATCTGAAGAACCTTTGAGCTGGGAAAACTTGTACCTCCAAAGTACAGCCTAGAGGGAAAAAAAAAAAAGAAACATAAAAAGCCATACTCAAGAAAGTCAGCTAGCTACCATTGAAAATTGTTTTAGAAATAGCCGATCTCTTTCCAAGGGAATTTTTAACCCCCCACAATGGTACATAATTAAATCAATTTAGTCTTATGTGGTCTGGTGTCCCTTTGATTATATGGATGCACTATACTTTGGCAGTGTCTGATTCAGATCAGTCAGACTACATTCGTGAAATTTACTCTGAAATTCCTTTATCTATATTTAATCCTGATTAAACAGAAAAGAGAGGGTTAGTAAAGTCATTGTCATGCCAAAAACCAAAGGGTTTTTTCCATTGATGATCTATGAATTCCCTACTGAATTGATAACCTATCATAGAAGTCCTCTCTTTTTCCTTCCGCATTAAAAAATCTAGTTGTATTAACATAAAGGTTATATCAAATTAAAAACAAATATCTATTTTTAAATTATAAAATAACAAAAAAGAACCCTGTAATGAGAACTTATTCTGAGTTTACTTACGAGAGCTCTAATCAGGAATTAGAGCAGATCATTAATTCTAAGCATATCAGTGGCCTTTCAAGTAATTATATTATGAATTACATTGTGTCTTGTTGAAAAAAAAAGACAGATTGCTCCACAGAATAAACACACAATTAATAAAATTTACAGCTGGCTAGAAAAACACCTTTTTTATATCTAATGTGGATTTATATAGAAAAAATACATTTCAAACTACTTTGCCTTTTAGAAAAGAGCTATTTTTTTTACTGTAAGTATTTTGAGTCTCACTTAAAGATATTCCACGCCCCACAAATATTTCGAAGCACTAACATTTTTCATTGTGATTTCAGTAGTATTTCACATAATTATAAGGTCATCCTGACTCACATTGTGCTGTTACTTTGAGGAGATGTTAGCTTGTATCGGACACCATAGAAACTTAAGGCAGGAAGTGCTGTTCCATTCTCCTTTGTCTCAGGGTTTGTGAATTACATCCTCTCCATGTGCCCTTGGTCTATATCTATGAATGCCTTAGTATCTACTTGAAATAAAACAGAATTTGAGGGAGGTCAAATTTTTACCTGTCCTAAATCTATGCAGGTCCCTTTGCTTCAGGATGTGTTGATCTCTTTATGTTAATGACTGGCAAAAATCTCTAATCTGCACCAAGCTAAATAAAGTTAGCTGTGTTTGTCTTAGTAACTTGAAAAGGAAAAAACCCAAAAGGACAGTACCTTAACTGTGCACAGTACACAAAGCAAGTACTAGAATTATTTTCCCCAAAATTCTTTCTATATATTTGCCCCTTCTGGATAAGAAACACCTAATCTCAGCAGCACTTTCATTTTCTGTGTATATGTGACAGGTGAGCTCCTATCTACCATAAACAGAGTTAAGGACATTCTGTTTCAGATAAACTAGATGAATTTGGCAATTTACGTGAAACTGTATCATATTTGTTTCAAATGCTGTCCTTCTGAGCCCACCAATCTGTGCTACAGAAAATAGAATAGCTTTCCTCATCTCTATGTGTGTGCAATGCCTTTCACCTTGTCTGATCAATGATGTTTACTTATGTCTTATAGATAGTGAGTTTAAAAAAAACAAAAAAAAGCCGAAGCCAGTATGCCATTCAGGATGCCATACTTCCTACCTACCTTGTAAAATCCTTTTTTTACAGACCTATGTAACTCAGCAAATCTTGTCAGAAGATCAAGACCATTGCCTTTCTGCAGGAGCAGCAAATCTATTTAAGCATGTCATTTCCTAGATGAGAAATGTAAAGGGCATTGATGTTCTCTCTATCGCAGGAGAACAACAGAGAAACCAGCTATCATCTTTCTCTTCTCTGATGATGTATGCGGAGGCCAGGAGAGAGGTTCAGGAGTAACAAGGACCCTTAGATGGGCAGGCGAAATCCCAGGGTACGTGGCCTTATTCCCAATCAGATTAAGTTTGAGTGAAGATGAAGGATGTAGAAAACTGCAGTACTTCAGCATTTCCCATGCAGTTTTGCCACTTGCTTCATTCCCACTCAGAGGAAAGAGAATGACAGTTACACCAAACCACAGGTATGATTCAAGAACACACTTCAGTTTATGTATAACATTGGTTTTGGAGAGCCCTACTTAGCAATGGCTCTTAAGTACATTGCAAAATCAGTTCTATAGTACGGAGGGAGCAAAATCCTTCTTGAGACTAATCCCAACAAGACTGCACTTCTTCCATCAGGATATCAAAACAAGTTCCTAGAACAGACAGTTCAACAGCATAATTCTCAGAGTATTATTAAACACTCTTCATCTAAAGTGTAAGGAATAAAAATGCCATTGACAATGCATGAAATTATTCCCAAGTGAAAGAACCGTCTGTTTCTTCTGAGTGATTTTCAACAAATCACACACTGTTTTTCCCAAAGATGTCCACATGAAGGAAGGGTTTTTTTGCAAAAATAAGAGTGTGGAAATGTTGTGATTTTTAAGTCATTAAATCAGGAATAAAAATTATTTCAAACATTCAAGCTTGTCATCCTGGTTACTTCTTTTGTTCTAGAGAATTTCTGAATAACAGTTCCTTCATCCTGGTTTGAACTGGGATGAATACTGGTTCTCTCTGATACACTCTGGATGTGTCTACACCTCAATGTACCACACTACATTAGAAGTGTAACAACTAGCTTAAAACAGATGTCCAAATTCTAGATAGCTAAAATTAGGTGAATTAGTTAAACATATCCCCAGTAGGACACATTTAATTCCTTGTCTCCTACCAAAGAAGCTGAAGTGCTGCCCTGTGTAGCCAGAACTGCCTGTTTTCCCTGTGTAGCAGATGTATGAGATGATGCGGAATGCTGCAACCAGCAGTCAGACCATTCTCTTAAAATACAGTATCTTGGGGATCCCTGGGGTACTCCCTCTTGTAGTTTCATATGTTCCAGATGGTTTTATTTTGTTTGGGTTTTTTTTGTTTTTCATTTTCATTACTGCAAAATGCATAAGCAGTGGACAGGGCCCCACCTATCCTTTTTCAATGACTACTTCATAGTGCCAAAGTAGAAAGGAGAAGCAAGACCAACTCACCTAAGCACCCAGCTTCAGAGAGATGTGTGGCTACAGCAGTGACATAAACACATAGGAGAGAGAGTTTCACATGTTCTTATCTTTCATGCTCCTATGGGCTGACTTCGCTATCACAGTGCTCATTGTGGTGACTGTTCTGAATTCTAATTTTAAAGGCTAGTTCTCCTGCATTAGGAATAGGCAGTCTTGGGGATACTGATCTATACCACTGTCAAAGGCAAGTGAGTGATTCCTTCATGTTTTTGAACGTCACAGTTCCATTTGTTGAATGCTTGCCACAGAGAGTTAACATGGGTTGATATAATTTTGTACAAATATGTACATATTTATGTACAGATTGACTTCTAAGCAGTAAGTACATTTGCAAAACATGTTGGCTTTTTCACAAATTGCCAAAAACTAAATGTGTGTCATATAAATTATTCCTAAATTGGTTTTTATGAATTGTAAAATATAAGCAGAAGTACTTACTGGTTTGAACGTGCAGTGTTACTGAGCTCAAAACTCTATAATACATTCTGATAGGGCTTCTTTTAGTCAATAAAACCAGCCTGTTCCCATCAAGTGCTTTCCTTAGTAACTGTGTGTAGCCTGCATCACTGAGAATATTTTACAGGACTATATATAGCATTTTTAGGAAGCACTAAATTTTCATTCACCCTAAAATAGATTTGACAGGTGGAGCTGGTGGCAATTTCTTTTAAAACACAAATTACAACCAAATTCAAAAAGATTCTGTGGTAGATGCTGGCATCAGCTACTCATGAGGACACCGAGACCCTTCTCAAGTTGAGGCACACAACCTTATCGTGCCTTAATGGAAGACCCAGATGAGAACTCAGTATGCGCTATTTATTGCCTTTAAAAGGGAACTCTCAATCCCTAAGTAGAGACAGAACTTGTGAATAACAGCAAGCAGTCCAGTTTAGAAAGTGGGGACCAAGGTAATAGCACATACTGAAAATATCACCAGCTTCACAATTTGCATACATCCAGTGTGATCATGGAAAATCTGACATAGTTAATCCATGTTTTGAAAAATGTACTGTAAGAAGACAATCTAATTGAACAAATACTGTATGTATCATGGATAACATTGAAAACAACCAATAAGATATAAATCCTTTTCCCAATTACTATTCATAGATCAATTAGGCTGTTTTTTATGTTTTATATCATTTAATAAAATTAACTTCAAAGAATACCAGAATGCAATGCAAACAAATAAACAGTGCAGACAAGCTGACAATTTAAATTTAAGACTTCTCTTGAGATGCTGTTAAATTATTGTAATAAGAAATCATCAAAAAGTGAAATCCTGTCTTCACTGAAATTAATAGGATTTTTTTTTCCTGTGACATATCTGGGACCAAGATTCTCCAACAATACTTTTTAATGAGAAATATTTTACTTATCTAGGACTCATTTGTTGCAGTCTTTGTAACCAAATTACTGCCTATTATCTTCTGCTAGTGTTATTTTGCTATAATTACTAAAGGATGCTCTCTGCCTGCATATTTTTAATTTATGGATATGGCACAGATGCAATACATAAACGTCACATGGAATAAAATCTATTGACTTCAGTATATGTAATAGTTTGCTGATGGTCCCCACAGTCACACAAATTAAGAAAATTATATTGCTTCTATTTTTAGCACTAGTGTTAAATCTGGAACACATATCCTGCAAGGACCTTAGAAAATATTTTCACATTCATATCATATGTCAGTTTGCTACTCATTCTCGTCATTTCTGAATTCTGAACTAACCTACATACAATTTTGATGAGATGTCATCAAACTAAATCACTTCCCATCTAGATAATGGTATCAGAAAAGTGGGAATACATCATAATTATCTTAGTTTATGGTATGATCAGAAGCATTGGTTAGGAGGTTTGTATTGTTTTGGGTCAAGGAGCTTGATTTACCCTAAACAGAGACTGGACTATCAAACAGACAGATTAAATAGGTGTCTCTGTATTTTTACCTACCATACTCTAAGGAATATGCATAGAAATACGAGTGTCTAACTAGTCCATGGCTCTGTGATAGCCATATGATTTAGAAAGGATATACAGGGCATTTTGCATTGGCAGTAGAAAAGAAAAGCTGTGTTGTGTCAGCATGAGAGTCTCCAACCAGAACAGAATTAACTTGTGTCCTATGGCTTCAGTGATGAACTACCTTCAGTTTATTATTAAACAGTCTTGCCTCTTCTATAATGGATTATGCACTGTGGACCAATTCTGTTCTTGCAAAAAGACCATTTATACTTAACGAACTCGTGAAATAGTGTTTGCACCACACACGGTAATGGCACCATTTCACCTGCCAGTGCAGATCACCAAATACAGGTTTTCTCTATACTTTCCATTGACATGAATCCTACAGGTTTTATTATGTAATAGGAAAAGAAGTTTGGCCTTCAGCATGATGCCTGGGAAAAACTGAAAAGTCTGTCAGTGTTTTATAATGATTAGACAGCTACACCTCAGACCACCTGTAAATGGTGGAGTAAATAAAGAAACCATCTTTATTAAGGAATGGATGTCAGAGGTGACTTTTCAAATATTAGTTTCAGCAAATCTCTTTCTTGTCTTTTCCATCACATCTTCAAAAAGCTGTAGCTGTACTTTTCCAACACTGCCTCCTTTTTTCTTGATACTCTGATTAAATTATTCTTCTGTTTAGCTTTTTAAGGCAATTTTTCATACTATATATGTTACAGAATTATGTTAAATTTCAATGTGCACCTTTCGAACTAATGTTTGTCACCTGACTAAAATAAGTGATACTCCTGCAAGTCAAACTAAATCAAGAGCAGATGCCTTGTAGCTCCTTATTTTCAAGAATAAAAGTAATTGGGTTTTCAGGCACCTGGGATACACCTTAATTTGGCTGTTTGTCTCATACCTAATTGAGAAAGATTACATTCTTGCAAAATGACACTTTGTCCATACAGATAGCAGCAGTAGGGAACTGAGCAGGATTAAGATCTTGTTCATGCTCAGTTCTACTGTGTTACCAATCTCTGGAGAGTGTCTTACTACAAAAGAATTATGGTCCAAGGCAATTTCTTTTGTCAGCCGCTGTGGCTTTATAACTGTAAAGGGAAAGACGGGGGAGGACACAGAGGATAAAGAACAAAAATGAGGCAAAGCAAAAAAGCAAGAAAGTCAGCCCTAATAAAATAACTGTTCTTGTCCATTACTGAAGTTACATCAAATTTTAAAAGACTACAGTTTATTTGCTTAGTACTGATAGATGACCTACCAACATTTGTTTGTTTCTAGCCACAGTACATGAGACTATACGAACCATGCTTGCCAGCTTATACGAAAGTTATAGTAGCTATTTGTTCAGCATTTCAATTACTAAGTACGGAATAAATATTTGTTCACAAGAGTTACATTATTAAATCTCCACCTTGAAATGAGCCTGGTTTCTTTCTGCCTTCTCTATTACTGAGCTTTGGATATCAAGGGGGTTTTAAAATACTGTTTTATTTCAGTATGCTGTATGTGTATTTGCTGCATGAAGAGACAGACCTTAAGGTATGTAACCCTAGAAAACACAGAGTTTGTTCCTAAAGGAATTAAGAGAAATTCTGTTCTGTATTATTTAGTAGCCTTTTGGTATGAAAAACAAACTAAAGATATCTGCAATGCTATTTATTGCATTCTCTTTTTTGATGAAATGCACAAGGTGTCTGTGAGAGAACAGACAACAGGTACATTGTGCTTTGCTGATTTGCACCTCGTGAGCCATTATGGCGCCTTTTGTTACTTTGTTCTAGCATCGCCGTATAATTCAGCAGCACTTTATTTTCAGTCCTAAAAGGAATGATTTTTTTTCTCTTCTGACAATATATATTTTTGACTGCTGCTTTAATGAGCAGTAAATGTGATGGAGTACAGACACACCTTTGCACAGGTAGGTATATTGCAAGGTACACTCACACAAACATACACATATATTATTCATACAAGCTGTAATGCAAATATGCACATTATAGAAAACAATTTTAATGACTATGTCAGTATAAACAGTAACATATGTAACATATATATTTCTATGTATATACACCCATACACTTGAAGAGTAGAAAATTTTTTTGTTAGAAGCATGTTAAAAATAAGGTAATAAATGCCACTTGAGTAAGTAGTTTTATACACTGGATCGCTTTCAGAATAGTAGCTAGATGAACTTCTGTACACATCTTGTTATGATTTTTAATCTTATCAGTCTCCATCCTTAATTTTTAAAGTGGTTACACTAGCTGCAAAACCTTATTTATAAATGATTATCATAATATCTGTGTATGTCCATATTTAACATAAATCATTCACAAACAAGTTATATTTGCTTGTTAAAACATTGATGGTTATATACTAGTTAATGTTAGTCTGTAGATTCTGTGATTAGACAAATGTAGGACCTGAATTGATGTGTTGTAATTGTGCAGGACTTGGGAAAAATGTTTTCCCCAGTAGATGTTAATACACAATGATGCAAAAATGACCTAGGATGAAATTTGGTTTTTCACTTCTAACACCTGCAACAGAACTTTTTTACACCTTTTTAGAATTTTCATAATTTAAAAGAACATTTAGCATCTAAAACATCTCAAAAGAAAATTTATGTATGGAGAAGATGCTGTAAACTAAGACACGTAGTGCAAGCAGTAACTAAACAGAATCAGCAAAACTTGATTAGGCAGTCAAGAGAAAGGAGAATATCTGAAAGGTATTCACAAAGATTAAATAAGTTCACTTTTAGTAGAATACCAGCAAGGAATAAAGAGGGAAATTCCATAAGAGGATGTTATTTCAACTAATGCAAATGAAATTGCATTAAAGCTGGTGGACATTTTTTCAAGAAGTCCCCAGTGGAAGAGATGCTGTGGGGACACTCACTAATGATCAGATTTAAACATCCATGTATGCCAACACAGGAGGCAGGTGGCCTTTTCACTCCAGGTATATCACTACTGCAAATGAAGGACTACATGATAGAAATTAATCATAGTCAAACATTTGCCAATGTCTGCTTGGTCTATATGTCTCAAATGTCTTTCAAACTATATATTGTTAATAAGAAAAAAAAGATGACAACTTGCACTGGAGCTTTGGCTCTAGAGAGTGCTACAGAAGAAGAACAAGAGCACAAGTGTACATGTTGCTGTTTTTTAATTTGCATGGAGATAAATTCTTTTGTGCCTTTAATAACATTTGGTGGTTTACAAACTGTTTAGCTGAATTAAGAAATTATTTTCCAAAATCTTGGAAGAATCAGATTTAACTAGGCATTCTTAAAAACTGTTCATTCTCCTTTCAGGAAATAACAATGGTTTGTTATAAAGCAACATACCAAATGCTCTAAATGATAAATTACTGTTGCCTCTATGAGCTATCAGTCAGAAAATGAGTAAGGGATATGCAGCAGAAATGGCCATGATTTATGCCAGTGCTGTTATAACCACATCATAGTACAGATTTGTTCTGAAGAACTCAGTTTAATACTTCATGTACTCATATTTATCATAGTTCTGTGCAGACATAGAAACAACATTTTTATCGACCTATGATGTATTTCACCTGAAATACAGTTAGCACAGATGACAGTTTTTAACCACTAGTTTTGACTTACATAGATAAAGATTAAATTTTAGATAGTATTAGATAAAGATTAAATTACATGACAGGGTGAAACAAGCCACACAGGGTTGTATGGCTTTTAAATGGAAACCATAAGCATAATGAGAGTCATTGCCCTCTATAAACTTGTTCATGAGCATTGGTAGTGAGTTTGGATTTTAGAACATCTGTGAAATTTTAAGTGTAGTTTGTCAAGCATGTTGGAAAAAAACCTACGAACTTGAAATGTCAGAGGGAAAAACAATGTAAATATTATTTTATTTCTTAAATAACTTGAATATTGGAATAGCTGAACAACTTAAAATCATGACTTGAAGAACTTGGCTTCACTTCAGTTTATTAGCAGTTGTTCACTATTAAAAATAGTTCACAGTCAATTCAGTAGTGATTAAGAAAGAAAACTTAAATGCCTTGAGCATACTGTAAAGTATGAAATAGAAATTGCCTGAAGATTTACTGAAGACCCCACTGCATCAAAATACAAGACAGGACTTCTCAGGTGTCCTCAGAAACTACTACTTGAGGTTTGTGTCTTGAGAAACACGAAAATGTCATAAATAAATAATTAAAAAATAATTGAATTCATTATATCTGTCCTCCAAGTACTTGTCCAAGATCCCCTTTGAATTCATTAAAAGAGTTTGTGTCTGCAGTCTTATTCTGGGAGAAGTGAGAGATGGATGGAATGAATTATCTGACACTGAAATATGAAGTCTACAGAATATGGCTTTGAGTTAAGCTTTACCCAAAACAGTGGTTGAATTTGATATGACTAGTGGCAAAATAATAGAAGTTAACATGTACAAGAAAGACACGGACCTGTCAGAGTGTGTCCAGAGCAGGATCACAAAATGATCAGAGCACCTCTCCTGTGAAGAAAGGCTGAGAGAGTGCTGGTTCTTCAGCCTGGAGAAGACAAGGCTCTGGGGATACCTTATTGCAGTCTTTCAATATTTAAAGAGGGCTTATAAAAAAGGCAGAGAAAGACTCTTTACCAAGGCCTACAGTGACAGGACAAGGGGCAATATTTTTAAACTAAAAGAGGGTAGTTTTAAATTGGACATAAGGAAGAAATTTTTTATGATGAGAGCAGTGAGACACTGGAAGAGGTTGCACCAAGAAGTTGTGGATGTCCCACCATTGGAAGTGGAAAGATAATAGTTTGTACTGATTTTTCAAATACTGATTATAAAAATCCATACAATTTATAAAGAATTATATGTAAATATTTTTTTCATGAACAGTATGACATTTAAAATACTGGTTTTTTGTTTAATATTGAGTTTGTTAATTCATGTGACAGTTGCTAGGACTTTTGTACAATCTTAATGCACAAACGTATATGTACGTATTAATATGATATAGATAATTTAATTTACATTTTAGTCATGTTTTCCTTGTCCTGCAAATATTTTTTTCATTTTTCATTGTTTTCTCAGATCTCTCTTGGAAAAGAGATTTTGAACTCCTGCTTCATAAGAACTTCTTCATTAGGTGGAGAAATAACACTTTTAGCTTATGTGAAGAAACACTTCTAGTTCATGTTTCAGTTTATGTGAGTATAATAATATTGTTGAAGAACATTACCAGCTTATACACAACCTACACCTGCCATCATCATAATGAAGATACCTGAATAAATTTTTGGCTGAGAGGATCACAACCTTTATCTTTGTATAAAATGATGGAGAGTAGGTAATGGTTTTCCTGTTTAGGTACTCATTAAAATGTCATTGACACACACAGGGCAGATTTGAGACAGGTTTTCATCCTGTGGCTTGTTTGACAGTTTCAACTGTAGCAGTCACTTGGTAACAGATTATGTTGCATTATACGGTATTGTTTCTCTTCTCTTCTAATGCAATTGCATTAGAGACATCCTTATCATCTCACACTGCCTAACGCCTGACTACCTAACCAAACAATATGTCCTCTTTTTTAATCCATGGTGCTATACTTTATTCTAAAATACAACATAATTAAGGTGCAACAACTGCAGGTAGGTTTCTGAGGATACTAACTGCACTCTGCTTACAACACTGAAAGTTTTAAGGTAATATAATCTGCTTCAAAATAAAGTGCAGAGAAGTTAAAAATAATATTTTTACCTCTTTTATGTGTAAACATTTTCTATGTAAAATATTTTTTGAAAATTTTACACAGTAGTTTACTTATGTTTATGCAATTTATTTAAGTGACTATATATCAGAAGCCTGAAAACATTTTTTGAGGAATCTGTTGACAACATAAATACTGTTCTAACTGATTAGAAAACTTGGAGAGTTTCTCGTTTGATTTGCCTATGTGCCACGTCCTTTCAAGTCACAAAAATGTGTACCTGTATTTCTGTGTACAAAACCTTAACTGTGAAGGGAGCTTTGTTGGTTTTGTTAGACATTTTTATTTCTAGTTGATGTGCTTTTTAATTAGTAGCAGAAGTATATAATGACTTTTGGAGCACCAAAAGAATTACATTATTTGTTCTATGCAACATTTGTGAGATGAATGAAGGAGTTTTCCCAAAGACTGGTGAACAGTGGTAGGAAGACCTACAAGACAGCATGACTAACATATGTGACACATAGCTCTTAATGACAATTGCTGGAAGAACATTCTCCAAGAAGCTTTTGTGTATTGCTTATAGAACTAAAATGTTTATGATCCTTGTGGGTTTTACGCTTTAAAGGGCCCACTTTGGGAGGCTGGGATTTGTAAGTGAGAAAAAAAAAGGTCTTGAGGTCTTCATATTAAAAGCCTGTAATGAGTTTAATAGTCTCAGTTATTACTAGTCTCAGTTATTACTATCCATTTATTTTCTTGAATTTCCAATGTACAGGTTCTCCATGCCTACAGAATGGATTAGTATGTGGCATATCTCTGGTATGCATGCTATCTAATAGATCTGGCATTTTTAACACAGTGCCTTTATCTTAAACTGTACTCTCTGCTTGCCTCTCTTTCTGTATCAAAGAAAACTGAAACAACCCCTGAAACCTTCAGGATTCTCAGTGTACTGACTCCTGAGCTTTAACAGCATGTTCTCTCCCTCCATTTAGGAAAATAAAGCCCGCTTTTACAAGAAAAATTAGCAAGCATTAAGAAGTTGATTTTGTCATTCTAAAATGAAAGCAGAGAAAGCGCAAGAAACACAGAGAAAATATGGACAGTGCAAGTGGAAAAGGTGGAAGGGAAACTAGGACATAAGTCTAGCACTGAAAAATGGGAGAGAGTCTTTTTCAGGGGGAAGCACTTCTGCCACAGCATGCGGCTCCTGGGTGGTGTCAGGACCTTTCAGGACCAGAGTGACACAGTAAAGGGGTGGTGATAGATTTGACATATCAGCAGGACCCCCCTGTTCTTCCTTGCAGCCTGTATGTAAGTGTGGTGAATGAGTGGTACAAACTGAGATTTATAAGGCTGGTCTGGGTCCAATAAATGTTTTGTGGGCTGCTACCTCCTGCCAAGGCTGACAGAAGAGAAGGAGGAGAAGTAGCACAGCATGTCAGTCGCTGATGACGCAAAATGTACTACACTTTCTCTAGCTACAACTACAGTCTATTCACTACAATAAAAATATCTTTCCTCCAGTTCATGAGAAATTCTGGTCTGTTTTGTCCACATAATGCCTATGAAGCCCTTCCCTTCCTGAAGGAAATCCCTTCACACATCTACTACCCTTTCACACTTTGACGAAACCTCTTTCAGATTCTGTAAACGTGTCTTTTTTCATCAGTATTTAGACCCACGAGATCCCCAGACTCTCAGCTGTGGTTAATGCTTGGCTTAAAATTTCATAATTTCTTGTATGCTGAGCCTAGATGCCACCCCAGAAGGAACAGGTTCATTCCATGGTTTCATGGCTTTACAGATGAAAGGGGAAGGAAAAAGTAAAATTGCCTCATACTGTTACAAAGCTTTATTGGGCTTCTCAAGATTGGGAGACCTGGAAGATGGAAAATTCTTTTTGGCTTTCTTCTGGTTGTCATAAAATCATCAAAGCTTCATTCTTGCATTGTGAATCTTCTGCTACTTGGTTGTGCAGTGTGGTTTTCATTTAAGTAGGTTCACAACCTACCCAGTCAGGACTCTTCTGGCTTGAAATGGAAGTTAGATGTTAATTTTTTCTGCACTTGTTTTGGTGTTGGAGTTTATAATGTATTTTTAGTACTACTTATGTGACTTGGTAGGGAACATGGGGCAGCAGGAAGAGAAGAGCTGAATGCAAATCTGCTGGCAATGCTAACAATTGCTTTAGTGTTTCAGTAGTCAATTTCAATACTTGAAATGTTTTTCTGCTCTTTGCTTGAAAGAAAAAATAAAATTAAAAAATAATTGTGAGGGCAAAGAATAACTTTTTAATAAGTAATATTGTTCACCAACATGATGTCTCCAGGAATTTTGTGCACCTGGAAAGGTATAATGACTTAAAGTTTGAGAAAGCAAGATAGTGAAGTTATATCCCTACTAGAGCTTTTTTCTATATCTGGAAATCTGCTGTACATATTCTAAGTACATACTAAAAGGATACCACACCCTTCAGCCATGGTAATAGGTATGAAGGCAGCTATGCTTTTACTTTACTATCTGAAATTTGGTGTATGTTTGTACTGCAGATAATGGCTTTGAAAGAGTCTGAAGTATTCTGAGAATCAAAGATGTGCAAGAGCTTTGAAGGAGATGCGAATTACCTTTATACAAAAGCAGGGAAACCTACACATTTTTTTCTGAGACACTGTGTTTTAATTCTGTTGCACTGATTTTTTGTGTAATACCTCCTAAGTTGACAGTCACGTATTTCACTGATGAATCATGCAAGACTATTTGCTTAACAAAAAGAAATATGGATACACAAGTATTTGAATTTCAGATTCACCAAACCTTATGCAAAAAAACAGTAGAATGGAGAGGGAAGAATAAAAGGTTCTGATTAGTGGAGTAATGTTGTGGGAATGGTTGACTTAAGATAGAGGATAGGAGCATATTCTGGAGGGAAAAGGGCATTTTCAGCAATTGCTGGTGGCAATGCTGCAGCATCTCAAAGGAAAACAGGTACTGAAGAGAAGTGAAACTCAAAAAATATTTCCCATTCTCACATTCTCCCACAAGAGCAGTGTCAAGTAGTAGCAATAAAGCCTGCTTATATTTCAGTAATTGTTAGCAATTAGTGCAAATGCAAACATACGTAGGCTCTCGATTTTACTGAGATTTGGATTTGCATTAATATAAACTGGAAATTGATGCCACAGTATTCGTTTGATATAGCAAACTATTTCATCAGTTGTACTGAGCTTTTTTAAGACTGATGGGAAAACCATGAGACATACAGATCATGGTTGATTTCTCTTTTTACAGACACCTGAACAAAAATGCCTAAAACATAAACTGAGAATTGCTGTAAAAACACACACTCCTACCCATGAAACAGGAGAAGACAAAGGTAGGTTCTTTTCAAAGCTCACAGATAAGTTTGAAACTAAGAAGACTATTTCCTTTCAAAACAAAGGATGCACCAGCAAAAGAAGAATCAAACTGAATCATCTGGGCTTTCATGTGAAATTAAAGAATGAAGACTTTATGCTTGCTTCAGATTGATATTGGTATTGACTTTTCCATAAAAAGCACATAACAGAATACAACTTTTCACATAATTTAGAAATCACCCCTGAGTTTAAACTAAAGCACAAGACATTTGAAAAGAGATGATCTGCTGTGATAACGAAAAGAAGTACATATTAAGCATGCACTAGTTATCCCAAAATATAAGAAATAATGAGAAATAATAGTAATGTCATGGAAACAAGTCTTAGAACTTTACCTTTGTGGCAGCATCAAAACAGACGAAGCCCATGCTAAAGTCAATGGTAAGTCCCATAAGATGACTCTCCAAAACACACGCATACGTCTTGCACTGTAAAAGAAAAATCAGAGAACATACTTCTTCAAATTCTTTCTAGAAATGGTATTTCTGTGTCTTTATTCTAATGTTTATATATCTCAAAATTATTATCAGAAATAAGTCAATTGTGTATAAATAGGTCAATTTATTACCAGTGTATTTCAAATCAAAGGATTTATATCAGTGATGAAGTTTCCTAAGTATTGTAAAAAGAGGCTTTGCTTCCGTTAGGGAAAAAAAATCAGAATCAGCATTACCTCAGTGGTTTACTAATGACAACTGCTAAAAGGGAAGTTTCATTATTTTCAAACTCCCTTATTGTATTGAGAGTAAATTCCTCTCACATTAACATATTCCTATTAGCTTTCTAAGACAAAATAATGCATTTGTAAAATACCTCTTTTATATGCTGTTTATTGGGGTTTTGTGTTGTCCTAAATCTCAATGAAAAAGGTGGTATTTCATACCATGTGGCAATTGATGTAATCATATGAAATACCTTTTTTGCCTCAGTAGACAAATACATCTCAAAAGTCTCTATGAAAAACCTTGAAAGGCTGACTTTCTCATTCTATTATTTTTATGATTCTGTGAATCTGTGCATTTATTTCTACACTTCAAAACATGCTGTGAGACATCTATTAGTGTCGTTTTCAGGATCAAAAGTATTGCTGTGCCTGAAGGCTGACTTCAGGTATGAAATAACAAACGTGATTTTCATCACAAAATATGTAAAAAAATGAAAACATTTCCAAACCTGATGTAAATTCATTAAAGAAACCATTCTTATTTTATAGAAATTTTACCCTCCACATTAAAGGAAAGATAGTTACATTCTTCAAATGTTGTTATAGCCACTAAATATAGGAAATGAGAATGAAGAGTTCCATGATCTATAAAGTTACAAAGAAAGAAAATATAAATTTTAAACCTGGGGACAATGTAAGTGACCAAATTATCAGTGTTACAAAAATATAGATTATTGGTTTTGGCATTTTGATTATGAAGGATAAACCACATGCCTTTACTTATATATTCTTTGGGTGGGCTCTTTTGATTCTAAATGGTCTTTCTCAGCACACAAGAAGCTGAAAGGCTCATTAACAGAGTTGAAATAGACATTATAGTGAAGGAAAATGGAAAAGTTCATAGCTATATAGATTCTTTGTTTACTTTAAATTTTACTTTTTCCACTTCAATATAGATTTCTTTTCTGGAACTGCAATATTTGAGTGAATTGCTTTTATAGATCAAATCAGGTCTCAGCAACATACAGTTGTTGGTTAAACTTTGTGCACACAACTTGGAACTCTAGAATCCAGGTTTCAAACAGTGATATCCGTGACTGAAGCTGAAGGACACTCTCTGTTAGTGATCAGTGAGGCATAAGTGCTGTATTTAAGCCAGTCTATAGATGAAGCATGGACATCTACAATTCAGAAGTAAGACCAATCCATGACACGTGCTTTACAAGATGATTTTGTGGTTTTTGGAGAAGCTACACCATAAAACTGGTATGAATATGTAAACTTTGATCGTAAATCAGTGTTGTTTGAAAAGGACAGGATATTGCCTTTGGCAACATCTCATTAGTAGACAAAAAGTGTAAAATAACATTTCACAGTGACTTGCTACTTAATGAATTCACATATGCAAAAATGTTCAGGATTTGCATGCAAAGCAAAAAAATGTACAGTTTTGGAGGATTACCTTGCTAACTTCCTAAAAGATGTAAACTACATTCTTATTTGTAGACCTCCAAGATATCTAGAACAGACATAGAGCCTTTACTGAGAACTAAAATTTGGCAAGGAGACAGTACATCAGATTTAAAATACATATTGCTGTCTAAGTCATCTGACCTCTGACCTCAACACTAGAGGTCAACCTACAATGCACATTGCAACACCACGCTGAGCTGGCACAGCTACCTCTGCTTAAGCACAGCACTGTGCCCGGGCTAATTAGCCTCACTGCGAAGTTAAGATTTATGAGAAACAGGACATATCAGTCTTAGTTCAGTGCTGCACTGAAAAAGCAACCTGCTATCCCAATCTGAAGTTTCTTTCTACAAAAAGCAGCACACAGTTTCTGGTGAAATATCACCTAGTTCAGCTCAATGTGGTTATTGGTAGGAAGAAACTGCACTGTAAGGTGCAGACCACCAGTAGTAGCTTATTCTTTACTTATACATAAGATCAATCTATTCCCTCAGACCATGTATTCCATGATGTTCAAAACAATTCAGAGAAGCAAAAATGTGAGAATAACAAAAGGACCTCTGGACAGTGAGATTTTAGTTTCTTTGAGGAAGAATGTCCCTTGCTTTATGCGTGTGTTGTATGCACTTGAACATGTTTCTGGTCACAGGTCAGACTAGGATTGTGAAATTTCCGACACTCGTTAACTCTCTTAAGAATTTTCTCATCTTTATTTTAATTTTTCCTTTAATATAGACATACAGAGAAAAAAATGCAGAAATTCTTCCCAGGAGACTTGATAATTCAAAATTTCTTATACATTTAATAAACACTATAAATCATTGGAAGTGACTATTAATAACATATAATGTGGGTGTTCAGCTTTGGTTTCTGATTTCTCACATAGACTTCATGAAAACGTTGTAACTGAAGCATCTCCCTCCCAAAAGAAGCAGAAGATATTTCATCACTCACTCTAGCAGGGCCTGAAGGAGACAAGCCAAAGTTGTTCCT
Organism: Egretta garzetta; assembly: GCF_000687185.1. Classification (NCBI taxonomy): domain Eukaryota; kingdom Metazoa; phylum Chordata; class Aves; order Pelecaniformes; family Ardeidae; genus Egretta; species Egretta garzetta. The sequence goes on from NW_009259975.1 coordinate 2,255,618, forward strand.
TATTCTATTCCCTCCATACACACAGTTTAAATTATGGGAGAAATGACAGGTTGTAAGCCTAGCGCAATCTATCCCTGAACCTAAGGGAAACCATACTTTAAGCCTAAGTTTTAGTTCAGACTTTCAAATTCAGATTCAACTTCACTGGGGAAAAATGTTCAAGTACTGTAACACAAAGCAGCTTACACAATAATCCTTATATTAGGGAACAAATAACTACAATACATACAAGAAGGATGGCAAGAAAAAAAGTCATGACAGAAGTGGTGAAAATTTTAGCATAAAGTAGCAGGAACACAAAGGGAACCTGACAATCATATGTAACTGCACAGCATTATGCAAGCTATAGTAGTCTCAGATTCTTCATGTAACAATGCTGTGAGATAGTAAGGAAAGATGATCCCCATTTCAACTGAATTTTTTTTTCTTTTAATAGTTAATTATGAAAATGGATTAGCATCCCTTACTAGTAAAGAGAGACTGTAAGACAACACATTGGCACCACTATAATACCGTACCACATATTACTGCTAACCTATTATCAGTTTGACTATCTCTCCTCTAATATATTTATTTCCTAAAAAAACCCAACCCTGCCTAACTTGTGTTTTAGATATACCCCTGGCAGAAGTTATGAATTAGGCTTAAACTGAATTTATTACATATTTTTAGTGAGGCATTTTTAAAATATTTTAATTTGTGATATATTCTTTAGAATTACATCAGAATAGGGCCCTGATTCACCTCTCATGGACATTAAAGGCAATTTATACTGGTTGAGTAACTCTGATATTATTTGTATGATTATGGAAGAGTACACAACACATTTGAATAATTTTAAATGGCACCTTTCAACTGTAATTATATTTTCAAAATTATATGATTTCATAGTAAGACAAACCTGCACATGGCTGGATTATCATTCACATGCAATATGAATATTCATATAATAAGATTGCATAGAACATAATTTTACTAAAAATGTACAGCTGATACCTCAATTTTGAACCTGTCACCATTTTTTCTCACAGAGCAGTGAAAGAACTTGTCAGAGACAAATTATACCACTACTTAGTCAAACCAGATATTCTCTGAATCTGCAAATTGGTGGATGAAAGCAGTAACTGATTGCTGAAAGAAAAATGAGGGGGCCAAGACCAGTTATATTAAAAATTATTATTCTTTTTTTTACCAAACTGAGATATAGAGACACAAGAAAATAAAGAAAAAAGGTGAAATCATAAGGGTGAGTTCCGCAATAATAACCTATCATGAGAAGCCTATTTGCCCACATTCACAAATTTGCTATAATTAATCAATCTCAGAAAATCATAACTTTGAGTTCATAATTGCTACTCTGAACATCAGTAGAGTGAAAAGAAAAGTGGAAAGGTTAAGATTAATCTGAGGTTAGGATTATTAGGGAAATTCTTTTTGGGAAACATGGGAGCAATTCTGAATAAATGTAATTCTAAAACCCAAAAGAAAAATCTAAACTAGGAATGCTACAGTATGAATCAATATTAGAGAGGAACAAATATGAAATGGCATCTGGACTAAGAGTTACTCAAGAAAATCACCATATATTCTTTTGCTGATGGCACAGTAGTGCTACAAACAACGTTGCAGTCAGTTATGTGAGAAAGACAAAGCATCTCAAATATTTAGTAGCAGAAGTAGTAAGAATAGCTCCTGTAAAAGGTAGCAGAATGCATGAACTTAAAGATAAAAGTTGAACCTTCTTCAACTCCTCCTCCAACAAAGGTAATATACATTAAAACCAACAACAGTGTAGTTTTTGCAAAATGCATCATTAGTATATACTAATTCAGCCCATCTGCATGTGTTGGTTTATAGGTCAGAAGAAGGCTAATATATAACTAACAATTTGTCTAAATAAAAAACTGTCAGCGCCTGTGTTCCCAGGAGGAGGCAGAAAATGAGTGCAGGGAAAGTGAGCATTAGCCAATCCTTGCACAGGCTAATATGCTAATATGACTTTTGTAGGTATGTATACAGAATAACTCATGGCAGCATCAACTAAAGCTGTTCCAAGCACATGTATTTTTTATGATTAGAGCATCAATATAACAACTAGGATGAGGTGAATTATAATTGTGATTTTTTTTTCTACTATTTTAAATTAAAAAAAATTACTTTTTGGTCATGTGAGAAAAACGTATTTAAACACTCTGATTTTGCTATAAAAATTCACCAGTAATCTGTACCTGAATGTCATCCATCTCTGTTTTTTCATCTGGCAATTGAGTAAATACACAAGAAACAAGAAATGGGTGAAAAAAGAATAATGCATCTGAGGTACAATTTTGTTCTTGCTTGCATCAGGTAAGTACTCTCACTCACTGTATGCTTATTCCTGATTATTACCAGGACAATTTAATTGTGTCATGTTATCCAATAACAAATGAAGTAGAATGTAAGACAGTATGTAAGAATACCTAAGCAGCTGTTTCTGACCCTGATTTATAGACTGGTTTTCCTCTTCTGTCGATGAACTTTAGTTAACAAATATGTATCAACTAGTCATAATAACTCTAAGTTTGTGTTTGAGGTAGTCTTCTTCCTGACGTTAGACTGCAAGCTGTTTGGGAACACCAATAAAACAATACTAATCTGAGAGCTGCAGGAGGTCATTTCTTAAATTACATAAGTACTTCATATAGACCTAATTTGTTAATGAACCAAAAGGCAAGTCATTGAGACAGTTGTTCTCACCTGTATCCGTTCAACTTCTAAAAAAGTTGCTGTTTGGAAGGCTTTTTCCCATACTGTTAGGTCAGACTCCAGTTCCACAGAAAAGTAAAGATCTTCTCCAGATTCAGACTGGACACTGAAGCAATGTTTCCGCCGGTCCAGTAGATCACTGTCCTGATGAAAACCTGAAGTTATATAATCTGGCATACATCAATTAATATTTTTAATTGCAAACATCTGTGCCTCAAACCTAGCGTTTTAAAATGGCATTTTTAGTAATATAACACTGTAGTAACTACTGAGAGCTGAGAAACTGAAAATAAGTGTTTTGGTCTAAACATTGATATTTCAATGAATTTTAAATAGGACACCTATATTCAGGATGGTACAGAGCAACATAGAATATCTGGCATAACTTCCAATATCTTAACAAATCACTTCTCAAAAATGTTATCATCAGCTATACACTTCTAAAGTTGATAAATTCTATAAAAGGTGTCCACTTTCTTTTCACAAGAGAGGAACACAAATATCAGCTTCTCTGACCGATTTGAATCACTCACCCTACTGTGGAAGGCCGGCCAAAAGAAGCAAGAGATTTATTTAAGCAGTATGAGAAGTCCATCTGCTCTATTTTCCCTATAGAGACTAGACAAAACGAGTTCACATTTCTGGTGGCTTACAAAATCCAACATAAAATTTGTCTATAGCTGCATACTGCCAGTGGAGACTATAGTGGCTGCCAGTGGTTAGGATGCTGGGTTTGGACCTGGAGGAGGAAGTTATTTTTGGCTTTACTATCAACAAAACACCACACAAAGGATATCAGGTTAAAAAAATATAATATTTAATGATTGCTAGTGTTTGTAATTGGCACTAAATCAAAGAATAACCACGTTAATCAGGAAATCCATCACTAATTTTTTTTTCAATTATTATTTTTTTTAATACAGGATGCTTTATGCTAAAATTCTGGCATACAATTATTCCTTGTGAAAAACACACTAGCAGAAACAGTTTTAATTAATTTTGTCCCTACTACAGGAAAGCAGCTGTCACAAGCCACAAGCTCACCAGCTGTCCTTGCAAATACATCTGGAAATTTGAGTATATGTTACTTCAGTGCAATTTCTACAATGCTACCCCATAGCAGAGGGCACTGTTGATTTCAGTAAGCGAGACTCACAGGACAGTATTGCCTTCTGGTTGTACAAAAACTGAACAGACCAAGGACACCATAAACAGCTTATATAAGCTGGAAGGACACCTTACATTGTTCAAGCCAGCTTTCTTTGGGGCAGAGAACCAGGAACCTAAAGCTGACTGAGAATGGAAGTATGTAAAGCAGGAACCTGTATGAAACTATTCCTTTCTGGCAGATAAGTAGGCAATGGTAGAGTAAGCATTATTTTCCTCTTTCTTTTCATTCAGTAGACATGTGACAGACCTGCTCAAGAAATCCAAGACAGCGTGTATTCATGAATGTATTTCAAAATTGCTTTACAATTTTTAGAAGAATCAGCTGTAGAGGTAACACACCCTCTCTTTGCAATCTCTTAGTAGCTCCATAGCATTAAGTCATGGATGGAAAAATCAGAATGACATAGGCTGTTAGATCTTAAAAACAGCACTCCCCCAAAAATTAATATTCTCACAGACTTTTTTCCAAGTGTTCAGTGGGCTGTGTAGTTGAACTACTTAGATGTAGCTAAATAATAGCCTATGTCCTATGACAAATACTTTTGTCTCTTTTTTTTTTTTCCCTTTCTTTTTTCTTTTTTTTGTCTTTTTTTTTTTTTTTTTCCTTCTTATTTTTGTCTTTCCACTCAGGTCCATCTGCTAAAACTACAATGTCAATTCTGCTCACAGTATGTTTTGACCAGCATTCAAAAAAGAGGTCATAATGTCTAGGTTGTTGTTAATCACACCTATGCTCTACTGCATGCTCAGCCTCAAAGTGCACAGAACAGCAGTACTGTGACAAATGCTTAATCTTGTGGCGATGTCTAGCAACATAAAACATATATGCTAACACCTGACTATACAAATGCTACCAATACTGGATGAGTAAAAGCACTGGCTGACCCTCACTACTCCGGGAGAGAAAAGATACTTTGTATAGCATAACAGCACTTCTTGTCTAACTGGACTTCAGCATGGTCTTAAGCTCATTATGTCCCCAGAACTACACCTCATTGAACAGACCTGTTGGTCTATAACCAAATGGACCTATTCAGCATGGAGTCTTGACAAACTTGTGTGCAAGGTACATGTCTTTCCCATGAAAGGTTTTAGTTCTTCATAGCTACAACCTCAGAAGAAACTAAAAATATTTTGAACTCTTCTTCACCTGTTCTTGACAACAGTCAGAAGAGAACAGTAAATTATTACTAATGCAAACTCTTAAACCTTATTTGAAACAAGACTATGGCACTATGTGGATCACAGCAATTGAAGTAATAGCCTCTGTTTTTAAATGGGAGGAAGTTTAGTGCTGTGCTCGGTTCTGGAATGCATATCTCTGTTTAGCTGGGCACAGTTAAGGTTTCATGCTTTTAAATTGCATTTTTAGACTCTCCCATTCTCAAAGGCTTTTTTCTATTGAGAAAAATATGCTGGCTACGAAAAAGGGATGAGTTCTCATGTAGACTGTGAAAAATGAAATGTTGAAAGATTTACTGAGACTGATCTCTTTTAAAATGTGTTTGAAATATACAAAAAAAAAGTTTTTGAAGTGTTTAAATAAAAGCTTGTGCATTTTATCTTCAACATTGTTAGCAATAATTATGTTGTATTTTACTAAGAATTACATCAAAAAAGGATGAAAAAAGAAAGAAGAGCTAAATGGGATCTACAATATTAATCCACGTTTTTGCTATTTATATATGAAAATGAGAATATTCTTTGATTTAGAAAAGATCTAATCAGTAATAAGTAGCATTTCCCCTCAGTGGTTTATGTATAAAAATTTTAGAATATTTCAACTGCTACATCATATTGTGACAAACACACACAACGTACTCATTTATTATTGGCATTTACATTTTATGAAGTTCTTATTTGGAATGAAAACAAAATTCAGCATTTCCACAGAAACAATTAATTTTCCACAGAATAGTAATTCCATTTTTTGACTAGTTCTAATGTATGTATTTGTCTATGGCTAACTCCATGGTAAGAAAAGTTCAAGTCAAATATATTTAAGTGTTGTACTTTGGTTTTAAAAACCATACTGTCCTGGTTTTGGCTGGAATAGAGTTAATTTTCTTCCTAGTAACTGGCATAGCACTGTGGTTTGGATTTAGCATGAGAAGGGTGTTGATAACACACTGATGGTTTAGTTGTTGCTAAGCAGGGCTTACACCAGTCAAGGACTTTTCAGCTTCCCCTGTTCTGCCAGGTACACAAGGAGCTGGGAGGGGGCACAGCCAGGGCAGCTGACCCCAACCAGCCAAAGGGCTTTTCCAGACCATAGGATGTCATGCTCAGTATAGAAACTGGGAGTAGAAGGAAGGGAGGGATGTTCAGAGTGATGGCATCTGTCTTTCCAAGTAACCATTACGCATGATGGAGCCCTACTGTCCTGGAGATGGCTGAGCACCTGCCTGCCGATGAGAAGCAGTGAATGAATTCCTCGTTTTGCTTTGCTTCTGTGTGAGGCTTTTGCTTTACCTATTGAACTGTCTTTATCTCAACCCATGAGTTTTCTCACTTTTACTCTTCTGATTCTCTCCCCATCCCACTGTGGGGGGAGTGAGCGAGCAGCTACATTGTGCTTAGTTGCCAGCTGGGGTTAAACCTCAATGCATACATATGTGGTATTCCTTTCCTTAGTAGTGTTTCTTTGTACATTGTAAAAATAATTTGGTGCAAGACTCTTTAGTACTGTTTCTGCTCCTTTTTCCTGCAAGATCTTTCTTTAGTTTTCTATTTGTTCTCAGGCTTTTAAAAAGTTAAATCTATATTCTAAATTTATAGATCTAACTTGTTTCCATTTGTACAATGGATAACTGCAGGAAACAATATGTAGGCAAAGCTAAAAGACAGCTTTCCAAATGTCCTTGTAAAGGTAGGAATTTAAAGCAAAATTTTTTCTTAGGAATCCAACTGAGAATTGTCCAAAAGTCTCTGCAAAGTTAAGATAAACTTGTCAGGAGCCTCAAAACCCGGTCTGGATTTAGCAGGAACCTTCATTCATTAACTTTTACTAAATGGTTATTTCAGCTAAAATATAAAATGTCATTCTACACATTTAAGAAACTGTTATGACCCTGTATTTTTATAATCACTTACTAGTCAATGATGGACATGAGCCAATTTCATGTTGATTTTTTAAGAACTCTTTCACACTGTTAATGACGAGCCGTACCATTTGCCCCTGATGTTCTCAACGTGAATTAATACAGAATCTCTGAAAAGGAACAGTCACAAAACTTGTAGCAGGAAAGTAGTCCTGATGAAGGATGGGCTGTGAGGAACGTCCTTGGCTTACACCCAGCTTCAGGGCAATCAGCATCTCTGCTGACAGGATGGTATGACTCCTGCTTGCCTAATTAATAATGATGTCCATGTTAAGTGAGAGTAATAAATTTGTCTAAGGGAACCAAGCATGGCTCATTAGGCAGGTCCTTTCAAATTAAGGCAGAATACTTCTTTATCACTAAGTAGTGACATCTCCTTCTTTTCTGCATAGGTAATCCTTTCTCTTTTGAAAGACTGTCCTCTCCAGAAGCTGCACCGCTCCTTTTTGATTACTTGTGCCTTTTCATTTTATGTATGATGAATGCATTGAATACTCATAGTTTGGCTATCATTTAAATCCACTAAGATGCAAGAGACCCTCAACTTCTACTATAGTCAGTGAGAGTTGAGTTGTTCTATTCTACAAAGGTCTGCACAATAGAAAACAAAGCTAGGTCTACTGGTTTCATGTTCATGGCATGACTTGTACCCAGGAGGTGCTCAAGAACTGTCTTTACCTGTGAAATAATATGTAATATGCAGAGTAATTTGGTGATGGAACTGTAAATATTATTGACACTGGTGAGCAGTTTTTGACATGAACAACAATTAATGTAAAATGTTCAAAACCATCCTAATCAGAGTTGTATATCCAAACAGACAAAATAGAGCTTGATTTTTAGATAATTTTATTACAGCTGTTAAAATGAGGCAAATATTAATGTTTGTGATATTAATTATAGTAATTCTTAATGAGACACAGATGAGAAGACAAACAAAACCTGTTTTCTTTTTTGGCTAGTATCCATCCTATCATAACTAAGATTCAAACCTAGCACCTAAAAAAGCATTCTCCCGTCAATTCAAGAGTGCAATAACTCCAAGGCAGATGTAAAAACTAATCATATAATGCCTTTACACTTGCTGTCATCAGTGCCCTAATTATTTTACTGTTTGTGTCTCCTTTCACTTATCAGTTCCATCTGCGTAAGTATACATCCTTCTTTCTAAGGGAATCTAATGATCTACTTCTTTATCGTAAACTCTGGGAACACTTTTCTTGAGCATCACCATTAGTTGCTATGGAGATGGTTCTAATAGCATTTACAGGCGGCAGGGAACAGATTCACTCCAGAGTGAAAAAAATATATTGCTTCTCCAACATATACTTATTAATCAAGTAATAAAGAAAAAATGACCCATGCAGACATGCACATGTTTGTACGTATCTCATCTCATTTGGACCCTTCTGGATTTTAATGTTAAAAAATGGAAGAAAAATGTTGAAATTGCATATGTGTTTATATATGCATTCAAATAAACAGAGATTGCCAGCTAAACTAAAACTGGACAGAATATTTTTCAATGTCCAAATTTTATGAAAATATATTTTCTCAAAGGAAAAATAATTACAGGTTAAATTTTAGCTTCAATTAAATTTCCATTAGAAAGACCTTTCTGGTTTGCTTCAGAGCAATGGAAATATTCATTCCCTGTAGCCTATTAAGTACAGCAGTAAGCTTGAATTACTTTCATATTCTGCTGAATAGGAAAATTAATTTCCTATTCTGCCTGATTAAAAGGTGATACGGTCTCAAAGACCCTCATCTGAATCAGAGCAAGAGTCTGAACACTGGTTTCTCCTGAGCAAGTGCCATAATTGTGCCTATTACTTAATGACCTCCACTCAGAAATGTGTTTATTTTAATACCATGTGAGGAAAGTTTTCAAAATTTTATAAAACAGACTAATCTTTTGGAGAAAGAAATTAGTCTAATATTTTCCAGAGAAGCATTGGTGGTTATTTTCTGCTAACAAGAAATCAGAGACTAATATAACTAGAAACAGAGATTAAAAAATGTGCTGATCATATTCTGGGAAATTTTTTAAGGTTTTGTACCTCTCCAAACTTTGGGGCATTATTTGCTGGAAATTAAGTTTAAGAACAGATCCCACAAGAGTAAATGTAATCATAATAGATAGTAATGCTAAAGGGTGATCCTGTCTTTTCATCCTGAGCCCTTGTTTACAACTTTCTCAAATTTAAATAGTTGTAGCTGGGGGTTTTTCCATGTTAGTTGCCTGCCTGAGGGTATTTTTTATTTTTATTTCATAATTAAACCAGCTGAATCTGTTCTGTGAAATAAATTAGGAGAAGGAATGAAATTGGCTTGTTCATGTTAAAAACAAAGAAACAAGAGACAAGCAGAACCACCCCCTGAACTGTTTTTTGGGCTTCTCTGGGACCTCCATTCTTTGGAACAGCAACAACTGCTTCAGCAACAGAAGCAACATCCCCATGATGTATAGGAAGAGAAGAACCTTCCCTACTTTTCCCAGCTGCTATGGGATGTCATGCTACTAGTCATGGGAAACAAGAACAGGACATACTATTTCTCCTTCAAGAGGCTATGTAGCTCTTCAAGAAGAGAAAAAAGCACCTGACTCAAAACCAGAACTGGACAGAGAAATTATGTGGAAGAGAAGTCTTTATCATTCTAACATGGTGAATTTTTTTGTAGGTTTATTGGGGTTTTTTTTCCCCAATTTTAGATGCATTTGTTTTAAAGGTATGAAAAGGAAAAGGTCTTTCAAAGGTCTTCCTCATGGAGGACACAAATATCAGAAGGATAAGAATTAAATCCGATAAAATAAAAGGCTGGAAAATTACCCACCAAACTGATTATGCATTATAATAAAAGCATTACTTACATGACTGCATACTCTTCTCTTTTTTTGGTGGTTTTTTTTTTTTTCAACAGAATTCCTTACTGAAAGTTATAATAAAAGCATTACTTACATGACTGTATACTCTTCTCTTTTTTTGGTGTTTTTTTTTTTTTTTCAACAGAATTCCTTACTGAAATAGCTTGCTAATACTTTGTGGCAGGCTGAGAATAGATTAGAGTAGCATAGTGAAAGCATTTGTGTTGGATGTCAATATGTCAGCAAATTCATATCAGCAAATGTGTAAAAAATATTTTACATGTACTTGCTAATAGTGCTCTGAAAAAAATTCAAAAGTGCCCATGGAAAAGAAGATCTTATCATAAAACAAAATAGAAATTTGTTAGGAAATTTTTATTTCTGTTTTCAGTGTTGGCTCTGGCTGTTCAGAGTAAGTAACATGTAGACCTCCACTGTGAAGAGAATGTACTAAAGGAAACTTCGAATAGTTGTTCCTGACACAGGAACAATTTATTTCAGATAAGGAATGGGACAGATCCAGTGAAAAAATACAGTGTGATCACTGTTGCATGAAAGCCTATAGTCCTAAATCCTTTATACAATATAACTGCAACATCTTATGCTAAATTTAATTATTGCAATAGTCAGAAATAAAGATGGGAAAAAAACATCAAATAATTAAAGGATGTGACTAAAAAACATGAGAAAATTGATAAATGAGAGAAAAATGCTACACAAAAATCTACCCAAATTGATGTTTCAGAACATATTAGTGGATAAAATACTGAAATAATACATCACTCCAATCTTGAGAAATTCCCTGAAATTGCAAAATCAATGAAAGGAAACCTTCTCAAACTTTGGATAAGTCTTGAACATCTGAGATGCAAGACATATACTTGTCTTTCCCAAGGATCCTCCTTCAGTATTTACATTTCACACCTTATTTCTGTTCTTTTTCATCATTCCTTTTGCCTTATGTTAAAACTTGAACTTGCTTTTGCCTTTCAAGGATGTCACAACACCACTGTGGGTCTCATAACTAGACAGGCAGCAAAAAGCAATTTCTTGGAAGAAGGAAAAGCTGATGCCTTTAACCAACAGAGAGGTTGCAGGAGTCACTTTAACATATATTTTCTGTATCTGTTATTATTTTTCTTTTCCTCTGTGTCTATCTTGTTATTTCATCCAGGAAGCAGGATCAGCCTCTGAGATTATCAGCCCCAGCCCAACACAATGGACTAATTTTTTCCCCAAAATGAGACAGTTTATACTATCCTAATGTCACATTAAAAATGTCCAAAAAGGGGGTTTTCTTTAAAATAAAAAAGAAACCTCTTGAATTTAAAGAGAAACAGAAAAAGCCTTACTTAATAACTTTACATTTCAAATATTGTGTGTCCCTCCTTTTCCAAATGAAATAAAAAGTGGCAGCTTTCAAAAAAGACTCATGGTGTTTGTACTGTAACAGGAACATCAACAACTTTAACGCACAGGGCCCATTACATTTATCCAAGTTAACACACCACAGATTAGGGATTGTATCACTATATACATGTTGAAGAGAAATGAACTGACATCACATATAGAATCACTGAAAATACGGATGATCGGGCCAGAGGTGTGGTCATCTACTGCATATCTCTGTGCAAGGTAGGAACAGCTACACACCAGCTTATGCTTATAAGGATCCAGTGATAGAAATTCAGCAGCCTCATCAGGAGCTCTGTTTCAGTACTGAATGACACTAGCACCTGAGAAGTTTTTCTTTATGGTGTAACTGAAGCCAGCTTAATGGTGGTCTTAATGTCAGTGGACATGGAGACCATTTATGAATTTTACCATATTTCTTATCTTATAAGATAACTGTAATTCTTGTTAGAGTGGTATCAGATCCTCTTCTCTTTGGAAACATGAAATACTCTTAAATTTAGAACAGGAGGCAAACCAAAGCCTGAAAATTACTTCAACTCTTCAGAACTGAAGCACTCAATGGCTTAGCACTTTTTCGAAGGACTGGCACCTGGCTAAACCCTGGCTGAAAATCTAATTTTCCCTGGAAGCAGCATTAACCTATTCATAAAAAGGATTCATTGGTTATGCCTCCTAAGAAGTTCTGAGTACATGTGAAGTACTTTAATGGAACCACATCAGGATGCAAGTCTCAGCCATTGAGCAAACTATATTAATGACAGATCTCAAAATACATTCTGTACCTTCACTTTATAAGTTTATGTGTCTATTGGCATTAATTTTAATATTTTTTTCTGAATACATAAACATTTTTAGTAGTTCCCCATGCTTTATTTATATCACCGTTTCCCCGTACTTGACTTACTGGAAATGCAGAACAAAATTATAGGAAATTTAAGTGGGAAATTAACATAACCGCATTTGAGGATTTTTACACACACTAACAGCTAAATAAGGAAGGAAACACAAGTCTTATGAGACACCAAGTTTGTCCTGATTAATATAGTAAGAAAATTACAGCTGCACTGATGTGAGTGATACCAGCTGTAAACATCAATGATTCACCATGCTGACATATTGCCGGCATAGACTGCCTTTCACAATTATCCACACATTTCATTTCAGAGCTGATCTGACACCTGAATATGTTTCCTGTTCTAGGCTGAATAAAGTGTGTTTTCTATTGTAAATCTCTAAATATTTTTACATGACACACCGAAGACAGAAGAGAGGTGACTGAACTATAGAAAGCATTTCCTCACAACTAAAAGGAGACGCTTGGATGAAGCTGAAGAACATTAGTAACTCAAGCAAACAAGGCAAACTTGCTTGCAGAGAAGTGTGATCTTTTATATTATTCTTCATAACGTACCTGAAAAATTTAACAACATTTTTTCTACCCCCCATATAGAAAAATTGCTTAAATATTGAAGTTATTTACCAATTTATCAAAGATACTTAAATCTTGTTAAAATATACACATTTACACATGCACACACACTCAAAACACACAGGCTAAAACTGCATATCAAAAATATAAGAGGTACCAAAAAGACATATATAGTTCAACCAGCTTTGAAGTACTGAACAGGACAAGGCCATCTGCCTGTTTCTGACGCTAGCGATATAAGTACCTGCTTTTCTGCAGTATTGAAGATTTGACCAATCCTAACATTGGAATTAGTTGGCTGTCAATGCAGCTTTACCCCTCAAAATAGAGGATAGGGTGAAACAAGCTTATTCCAGAATAAATTAGAAACATTTATTCATAGCAAATTCTACCAACAATTCGGTTGAAAAATGACTCATAGATACATTTGAATGTCAGAAGTAGTATCATTAGATTATCTTGCCTGACAAATTGCTTAACATGGATCACAGATTTTCATCCACATGCAAGTGTCACTGTCCCACTAGCACCAGTTTGAATACAACTGGTGGTAAAAAAAGGAAGTGGTTTAAAAACCTATCAGCTTCTCCTACTAGTACCTTCCACTGATTAATCATCAGAACTTTTGCAGTTTCTAACTTCTTCCCAATTTAAACTTGCCTGACTTTGTTTTCTAGTCACTCTTTTTACCTTTCTTTTTAGGGTTAAAGAGTTCTTCAGTGCCTTGCATTTTCTCTCTGTTAAAGTATTTCCACCCCATAATGAACAGACCTATTGAATTTTTAATAAATCACTTTGTATGCTTATCAATTTATGTATTTACCCCCCCCAGGTCTTAAGTTATTTGCATCTCCATAAATGTTCCTTTTACATCAAACATAGCCCACTGCTGTTTGCCATTATTTCACAATTAATAATTTAATCCAATATAATTAAAATGTGATTTTTGTACTCAGCCTGCTTTACCTACTTTGCATGTCAAAGTTATTAATTCAACACAAGAATCTTGACAATGAAGAGCTTTATACTTATGAGATACGTATTTTTACATGGTATTTTGAAAACTTTCTACAGAACCTTTTTTATAATCCACTATGTTTTTGGTACTGTATGAATGTGATTGTCACGGTTTGGGAGGGGTTTTTTTGTACTTTTTTACTATCTAAAATTATAAATATTGCATTAGGTAAACAGTGCTCTTTTGCTGAATTTATATCAATAACACTTTTTCACACAGTCAAAAGATATCTTTTTAAAATCTACTTTTATGGTTCAAATTTTAATGGTCTTCCTAACTGTTTAGAAGGTCCTAATCACATTAAGAATAGTGACTTATTGCCTTGCTTAGGGCAAGTCTCCTCCTCTTTCTTTTCCTTGTAATCTGATGGTTGGAAAAAAAAAAAGAATACAGTAACAACAAAATAGTGATTTACTAGAGGACTATTACAAACATGAACCCACTAGTTCTAAATGACATAATAATTTCTGACGTCTCTGATGAAGGTGCAGAAGATCCTGCCTTTTAGGTGCTTGAGGCTGAAAGAACTGTAAAAATTGAAAATGGTATCCCAGTTTCCTATATCATTCATGAGAAGAGTCAGCCTTTGGAATGGATGCTGCAGGAGAAAGCACACTTCACACGTGCAGGCAACTATGAAGAAAACATTGGCAATGGTGGCAGATGTGTTCTGAGTTTTATTTAACATGTTTGGACTATATTCCCCTCTTGATGATTAAATCAGTGAAGTCATCTGCTGGGTGTAGACATTAATATTTATTTAGTGTTTTAATATTTTTACTGTCACCAGAAGTGATAGTATTCTCTCATACCAAAACACTGAAATATTAATGTGCATTGAGTAGGATCTGGCAGTTCATATTCTCTACTGTAGCACTTCTGTCATGAAGTTAAACTTAGAGAAATCTCTCTAACTGAGGAAAATTACAATTCTACTTAAAAAGACAAACTTAAGGTACTAAGTCTCCCTAATCAAAACTACTCTTGTACAGTTCATCAGAATTTTAGTCAGAATTAAGCAGTGGAAGAAGGAAGAAAAAAATGCTTTCAGACAGGTTTAGTAAAGTCCTGTCCTTGTGGTACAAAGGACAGTTATTGAAGTTGCCAGTATACAGCAGGAGAAAATACCAGCAAGCTTGGGTGAAATCCTAGTTCCTAATGATTGTAAGTCTGAATATGGAAAAGGATTTTGAAACCTCTCATTCCAATCTAAGCAAGCCATGGAATGTAGATACATTTTGATTAGTAAGTGATATGATATTTAGTAATTCACTTTGTCAAAGAAGATGACATGAGACCCATATTCTTTCTGGCTCTACAGAGGTGTTGCGGAAGTCCTGACAAACACATTCAGCCCTGCATGCCGATGATAAATCTTCTGCTCCTTCTCATGGTGCCTAACAGCCTGATCAATGTAAAAGGAAATATCCTTTGGAAACATTAATTTTAGAGCGCCACTTCTCACCCCTGGGCAAATTCATACAAAGGTAAGCACAGACCACTTGCAAGTCCTTCTACTTAAAGTAAATATTAGCCACAGAAGCTGTATCTATACTAAAAAATGAAGCATGTATGGGACTGTTTGTTGACACTATAGCCAGCTGGCAAGGACCAGGCCACATCCATACTATGAAACTCTTTATTGCCCTAAACCAGGGTGCTCACATACAATGACTTATTACAAAAGCTCCTTCACCCATCGTAACTCTCAAGCTATGCCAGGTATTTTTTGGGAAGAGTACTAGATGGTCCATTTGGCCCAAAATCCATGGTAGTGATCATTCTAACGTAAGTTAAGAATATAAATGATGGCTTTTCACTATCTGGGAATGTTCTATGATATTTACTCTGAGTGAAGTATAGACTGAACAATTTCAGTTTAGCTGAGAATATGGAACTAAACCCACTTCAGAGACACTGAGGGATGATATTGTCCTGCAAACAGGCATTACTTTCTTCCTGGATTTATTTCTGCCCAATGACATGTGATTGTCTCTTCTGAAGTAGAAATACAGAATAATTGTCTTCTCAATTTTCCTGCAAAGAATGACATGCAATCAGCCTCTGCCATGGAAGAACAGGAAGTGCAGGAATGGGAACACTCTGCGGTAGAAAAGCCCATGTTCTTTTCTTCATTTTTTCATTAGGTTTTCTGAGCTATCATACTATCAGTCTCAGAAAATAATCACTTCAAACCCTGTTTGCCCTTTTGTCATTCAGTTCATTAATTCTCCAAGGAAAGCAAAGTTATAATGAAAGTAGCATATGAGGTACTGTAGAAAGGAAAAAGTTTGAAGGTGATTACAAAGCACCAAAGTAACTTTTTTTTTAGTTGCCTCTGCTTCCGTAACATCCATGGGGTTTGTACAAGTGTGTCTAGAAACAGGCACTGCTAAAATGCCTGATGATGTTGGCATTAAAGCTGAACAAAACCTTGGATCCCTACAGAGGTTCAGTGTAGCAGTAGCAATGCGAAGCTGTTTTTCTTGGGTTTACTTGTTTTTATATCTAGTAAAACCATCATTAAGTCCTATTGTACTTGCTGTAGAAAATTAGAACATGGTGAAGATTAATACTCCAATGTCAGAAGCTGTAATTTCATTGCAATGATTTTTCTACTACTATTTTTTATTATTTACAGGTTTTAGTCAGCTAAAGAACCCAGCTGAAATATTTAAACACTTTATAAGCCTGACCATGTTTACAGACAATAAAGAAATAACAGAAAATGAATAACATGATAAAGAAACACATAAATTATATTCCTGTATCACTTAAACTGGGATTGCCTCTCTGCTGTGAGGCCTTCTGTTAATACAGGCTGAGAATGGAGGATCTACTCCCAGGCAGTTTGGAGAGCTGGGTGATAACTAAAACCAGCATCTTTGAACTCTTTTCTGTGCTTCCACACAACAGTGCCAGGAAGGCATTGGGATAGGTTTTACTGCTTTGTGGACTGACTCCTTGGCTGTAACTAACTTCTGATACATGGCTGAAAAGAGAAAAAAAAATCCCCACATGTGTATACAAAAAGAGGAGATAATGGAGAAGGGGGGAAAGAAAAATAGCTAAAAATGAGTGGATGAGAAGAGTATCCACAAAGGAAAAGGGTAGAAGAAATGAAAAGAAGAAGGACCTTTAAATTACAGAAAACTACATGGCATAGATTCTGTACATTTCTATTCAAGCAGTATAATAAAATCTTTGGATAAGTCACAGGGAAGAGTTGTCCTGATTCCAACAGGCTTACTTCTCTGAGAAGATCTACCTTGGTGCTTACCATTTTCCAGGCTCAAGGCCTGAAGTAATCTGAGGTTACCAGAAAAAAAAAAAAAAAAAGTGTATGTCACAAGTGATATTCTTCACCTCTCTCAAAGCCTGATTGTGCTTTAAGAGCATTGTTCATATTACACCCTCAGTGAAATGTCTTCGCGTGACTAACTTTTCCTGTTATTTTTCTCCATACATGATCATTACTAAAGAGTCAGTATCTGCACATGCTTGGTAGTTAAAGGACATACCACAGTGATGGGACATATTGAATTTGAGTTGTTCTACTCCTTGATGAAGACTCCAGACCTCACAGCCAATGTAGCAGTAAAAGAACTTCTTTCACTTTTCTGTTCCAAATTGCTAGCAGAGAGGTTTTCTTCAGACTATACACAAAGGAAAAGGGTAGAAGAAATGAAAAGAAGAAGGACCTTTAAATTACAGAAAACTACATGGCATAGATTCTGTACATTTCTATTCAAGCAGTATAATAAAATCTTTGGATAAGTCACAGGGAAGAGTTGTCCTGATTCCAACAGGCTTACTTCTCTGAGAAGATCTACCTTGGTGCTTACCATTTTCCAGGCTCAAGGCCTGAAGTAATCTGAGGTTACCAAAAAAAAAAAAAAAAAAGTGTATGTCACAAGTGATATTCTTCACCTCTCTCAAAGCCTGATTGTGCTTTAAGAGCATTGTTCATATTACACCCTCAGTGAAATGTCTTCGCGTGACTAACTTTTCCTGTTATTTCTCTCCATACATGATCATTACTAAAGAGTCAGTATCTGCACATGCTTGGTAGTTAAAGGACATACCACAGTGATGGGACATATTGAATTTGAGTTGTTCTACTCCTTGATGAAGACTCCAGACCTCACAGCCAATGTAGCAGTAAAAGAACTTCTTTCACTTTTCTGTTCCAAATTGCTAGCAGAGAGGTTTTCTTCAGACTATAAATTTGGTTTCTTATTTTTGAAGTCTCTGATGTAAAAAGTTTCTGGATTTTATTGAGCTGTTCCATCTGTAACCTGCCTCCCTAAGGAAAGTGTAGTGCACCTACGTGACTTAGAAAAACTAGGAAATGTACCATGCATATAGAATCATTGAATCGTTTAGATTGGAAAAGACCTTTAAGATCAAGTCCAACCTTATGTCAGTGTAAGGTCTTCCCAATGGGAAAGACATTTTTAAAATATGATTTTTCATGCTTCCTTGTGATACTAGTCTATCTCTTCCTAGATGAAACTTCAGAAAAGACCAAATTACCTTTAACATAATTTTGACCCCAAAATTCCCAAACCAACATACACAGGAAAGCACTTCAGATGAATG
Source organism: Egretta garzetta (assembly GCF_000687185.1). Taxonomy (NCBI): domain Eukaryota; kingdom Metazoa; phylum Chordata; class Aves; order Pelecaniformes; family Ardeidae; genus Egretta; species Egretta garzetta. The sequence continues at coordinate 2,273,965 of NW_009259975.1, forward strand.
GAAAGAGACAATGCTTTTTCATCTCTTTTTCATCTCCTTTTCCTCTCCTCATGTTTTAGATTGAGAAATGCTGCACATCTGGAAAACTGTTTTTCACTGCTTTTAAAACAGAGAGAAGACGATATATGTTAATTCTGAACTAATTCAGAATTAAAAATTAAATACAATGTACAATAATGGCCCTATTCAATTTGCTACTCATAGCTTTAACTTTCTAAACATATTTCATTATCTCTTCCCATTTGTTACAATTAAGGCAAACTGAAGAAATTGGAAAAAATAAGACAAAAATTTTCAGAATGGTATTGCATAATTTAAAGACTCTGCTGTCAGTCTTAGTGAAATCTTACATTGCAGCCACTGTTAGTTTCATCAACATATTTGAAAGCAAACAAATTGATCACTATTTCTTTACCTTCTCAGGCAGAAAAAAAAAAAGTTATACTGGTTAAATATGACATTAAAGTAAAGCTATAAACTCCATATGGTGTTATGGAGAAATAACATAGTTACCTAGTCAAAATCAATTTCTTTCCAATTTTTCCATGCCTTCTAGTTTGGCTTTGTATCTACTGACACCAGGACTTCTGATATTGACTTCAAAGAGAAAAAAACGGATCTCTTTCTGCAAGGTGGTCACATGCAGTTTCCAGTTGCAGTGTTATGCTCTGGCTTGTTAACTGGTCTGACAATGTGGTGATTTATTTTATACTTTCTCATCATACCTTGAGAATTTTGCACATGATCTCATAAACTGAAAATGTTTTCTCAGCTCGCGTCCAATCCCAGGTTGTGACCTTGAAAACAAACAAACAAAACAAATAGGAAAAGAAAGTAAGTTATTCTTCTTTATTTCAAGAATTGTTTATTAAAAATATATATACATTATTAAACTATTTACATCCAGTATAATATGTACAGAAGGACCAAGCTCTGTCTCAGAGCAATAACTACCAGGGCCAGACTATTCAACCCAGGCAGTGCTTAGGAGACATCCCGAATCTGTCCTTGTGCTTACAACACGGTGCCTTTGCCCACAGGCTGCTCTGTGCTGAATGATGAGGCTCCCCCTGGGAACTGGTGGGGGTTGCACTGAGATCCTCAGGGGATGCAGCCTGTTAATTCCTCTCACAGAGCCTTGACTATAAGAAGGTATGTTTCTTACCACTTCTCTCCTTGCTCCCAGTCATCTACATTGTTTGCAAATCCATAAAACCAAGTTCTCCAACTTTGCAATGTCCCAGACACTTACCCCACATGCCTTGATATCCAGGGGCAAAACCAAACAAGAAACAACAGAGGCAAATACAAATTTTCTTTTTTACTTACCAAATTTTATCTACTCCTAAATTCTAACAAACTAAGATAATATTTCTCCTCTTTGTCTTAGGATTTGACAATTGCTTTTAACAGCATTCATTTTAATCAACTATTTTACACAAAAAGTTGCATAGATAAAAGAGTACAATGAAATGATGCAAGGGTAAGGGTCATGACTTAGATAAGACAGAAGAGGATAGATGGATATAAGGGAAGAGTCAATCAATATCACAGCAATCTATAAATAGCTTTCCAAGGAAATTGCGAGGAGGAAAGAGGACAATTATTCACAGTCTCAAAAGAGAGAACCACACACAAAAGAGAATGAGAATTTAGCTACAGATGAAAAAAAACTTAATGGTAAGAAGTTTTGAACAGTATCCCAGCTCCAAAGGAAGACAGTTGTGTCATTACAATTGTTAGGCAAGATGAAGAGGCTGATGAAGACAGAAGTTTATTTGGTCTTCAAGATTGAAGAACATAAAGTTCTTTGAAAATTGTATCATAAAATGGTATCCACAGCATATGAAGAAAATATTATATGAGACCAATTTATCTTTTATCTAAAGAGAAAAAAATCATTAATAGATGCAACATGTCTAAGAAGCATGTATGGGTTTGCATGCCTTGGTTAAAACTTTCTTGGTGAAAATTATTTTGGTGTTGTACAAAAAGAAAATCTATCCCTAACTAGTTTTTAGGTATAAACACTATTGGAATTGAAACTCCTTTGAGGGAATGACAGTTGGGAATGAAAAGTTCAAAAATACAGTGTCATAGTTCCTCTTCTGTTAGAATTTTATTTATTTGCAGTCATCCTCAAACTCAATTTTCACTATCTTATTGAAGCATGGGTATTAAACCAGATTTCTAGGAAAGAGAATGACTAAATATTGAGAATCAAGAAATTGGCTGAAATAGAATGAGGAAGTAAAGAAATATTGGAAATACACAATCTTTATGCCTAAGTTTTAAGAAGCTATCTTTTGTCAAGGAGAGAGAAGGGGAAAAAGCTGCTCTTTCTACTGTGGACAAAAAATTAACTTTTCTCACCATGAACAGAGAAATGGGGAGAAGAGTCTTGCTACAGCTCCACTGAGCCCAAAATACCAGCCACACAAGCTGAAGTCATATTGCCCCATCAGGAAAAGTAGTTACTATGGCTGCTGAAGCACAAAGCCATCCAGGTCTATGTTTAAAAGATTACTGTAGGCTCCATACTTTGTGGAAAAATATCAGAGCTCCCCTTTCTCCCCTAGTTTTCTGCTTTTGTTTGTACTTATAAAAGGACTTTTTTCAGGTCAAAACAAAACTCTTCTGATTTAAAGATATGTGCAAAGCAAAAGCAACTGTGGAATTAAGACACCCATAGAAATTGCTTGCCCTTTTCGCTTTTAATATTTTAAAAAAGCTTGAGTAGCAGGAGAAATGGTGTTAGCAGCTCTTTCTCAATTAATGTCCATTCTCTCTGAGATTTCCAACCATAAACTGTAAGAAATGAAACCCACCAGACTTGACACACTTAATAACTCTAAAGGAGAAAATGTACCAGGACACAACAGAAAAAGAAAAAAGAAATAGTTTTGTTTAAAACTTTCAAAATGCAAATAGGATATGTTAGAATTGCTAATTTATCCAAGCATGGAAAGTAGAAGTACTATTGATCACACAGATAAAAAAAGAGGCAGGGGGAGGCCGCTGATATACACTGTTTAAATACAGGGTTCCCTAATGTGTTAGACTTTGGCAAAATCCAGGGAAATATTTTCATTTGATTTTCTGGTTAAAAAGTTGGCAGCATATCTCTGTTCAGAAAACAACTTAATCCAAGGAGTTTACACTGCAAATATAATTATAACTGGTTTTCTTCCTATAACTCATAAATAGAAGCTCTGAAACTGTAGCATTGAAAGTTTGTTCTTAATCCTTCATAATCCCTGGAAGAGATGAACACATCCACCTGCAGAAGAGCTAACATATCTGTATGTGTACAAGTCTGCATACAGAAAACAGGATTTTAGAAGTCCTTTTAAAATGCCAACTGTATTCTTTCATAGGAAGATAATTTTGCTGGGCACATAAGTGTGCAATTATTACATATATTACATGCTTTTAAGGTAGCTCTACAGGGACTCTTTCTCTGTTTGTCCTTTAAAAAGCATGTTTGTCATTCTGCTTCCCTCCTACTCCATGGAGAGAAAATATTTTTCTCTGTGTTTGAACTGCCTTACTATTTTAGAATAAGAACCAGAATCTGGCAAAACAAAATCATGTTGTGCTTGCAGCTCAGCTGAAACAGGTCTTGTAAAGACTTCAAGGATCGGTGGCTTGTCTCATAAAGCAGCACCTTGCCAAAATTGTCCTAACTAACATCACCATGGTTCACAGCCCTATCATGAACATGTTCCTCCCACACCCATTAATCATCACCCATTACCCATTTACGCACCAGCAGCATATTACTCCTGGAAATTTATGATTGAATCCTCAGTAAAGAGGCTTGTAGTTCTCTTCCATAGTGCTTACAAAGGAATAATCTTCATCTTTTGTATTGAACAGGAGTTCTCAGCATTGCTTCTGCTTCTATCTTGTGCCTAGAATGGAGGTGGCTTTATTTGATGGGCAGCAAATGCTCGGCTAGGTCTGCCAAAGCCAGGAGAGCTGCCTTTGAATTAAGGTGCTTGGCAGCATAACCTGACATTTTCATCTGATCCTGAAAAATATCCACCAACAAAAGCCAAACTCCTATTACTAGCCATGGGAGAGCCAGACTCCCATACCAGTGAACTAGTGTACCAACACTGAACACACAAAGTTTTCAGTTCATACTTACTTCCATTCTTCATGTCTTTCACATGTTTTTAAACACTTTGCTAAACAAACATGAAAGGTGACTGATGAATGATGTAAAGACTTGAAAGCTGGCTTTGAATCACCTCAGGAACAGGTTGCCCAGATAGGTGGTAGATGCCCCATCCCTAGAAACATTCAAGGTCAGGTTGGATGGGGTTCTGAGCAACTGTATCTAGTTGAGATATGTCCCTGCTCATTGCAGGAGGGTTGGACTTGATGACCTGTAAAGGTCCCTTCCAACTCAAACTATCCTATGATTTTATAATTCAGGCAGGAAGGAGCCTGTATCTGGCAGCGCAGGGTTTAGCAGCAAGAAAGGTCACCCAGTAAACAGAACAAATGAACCCACATGACTCTCCCTACTGCCAGTATGGGAGTGCTACTGTCCCAAAAGTTTGCTAGAGGATATCTCTGTTTACTGCAGTTTAGATGCACCGTAAAACTGAGAAAGTAAAATGCTGAGTACAAGACAACAGCTAAAATTTTGCCCAGTGTTGTCAGTCAGATTCCAATTAATATGTTTAACCTCAACAATTTCATTTGCTGCCCTACATTCCCTTTGGTGCTCCCAAGCAGCATAAAAATTACATTCAGGATGTAAATCTAAATACAGAGATATTGCCATTTGCACAGCATGCAAAAAGCTTTAGTATATCCCCAAATCTCAGCAGTTTGGCTAGAATGATAGTTCAGTTTAAATCTAACCATCTTGCTTCAGGCTTGTTCTGCCTGCCAAAGGAAAATGAAAAGCTCCCTTTTAGCACAAGTGGATTTCTCTTGTATTTTTCTAAGTGCTCAGGTAAGTGGAGGAAAAGAAATTCTTGTTAGATGCTCAACCATCTGATGAACAGCTATTTCCTACCACTTCTATACCACATACCTTGGAACTTTTTGGTGCTGTAAGTTGCAATCCTGTTAGCTCAATGAGTTATATCTCATTGTGAAAGCCTTGTATACACCACATGAAATTATTTTATTTAATAACATTTATTCCTACTAAGCATGAGAAATATACTTACTGGAGGTGCTATAAATTTGTACACAGAAGATCCCCTCAGTGCAAGAAACTTTGGTGTATACATTCGATCCTGAAGGGAGTCTTGTTCCCGTTCTTCCGTCCAGCCCATGTAGACTATCTGACAGAAAAATCAATAGTGTTGACAAATTCCTCAGACACTTTCTTCAAATGAATTGCAAATATTTCATGCAAGTAAGCTGATGTCTGTCAAATTGTACATAGCTACAAACCCTGAACCACTGACACAATATGGTGTATTGGCAGTTCACTTACAATCGTGTACTTGTCTAAAGGATGCCTGTTATGACAATCCAAAAACATCAGAACAAATATTTATTGCACTAGCAACAACAAAAAAGCTAAGCCACATACTCAGTGGATGTTAAAGGTCTATTACCTCATTAAAAGCTCCCTGAGGTAATTCTACATATTTGCTGACAGATCATGTAAGAGAAATTTAATGCAAGTGAAGTGTAAAGAACCACTAGGCAGGAATACAAAATCAAGTAACTGTTTTTACACTACAATGTAGATATAGCCTCCACATACAAATTCACAATTATGCTTTAAACAATATGATCTTATAAATTTTATTTCCAAATAATGGCGAGCATTTTTTTTTCCCTTCTCAAAATCCCTACATAGGTGTTTTGAACCTCCTTGCTTAGGAATAGCAAACTAACAGACTGTTTTCAGACACTATTTTGAACAGACTTCATCTACAGCTAAGAAGTAACCAGAAGACTGTTGGCTCTTACCACTACTTGCAGATCTTCTGACATAGATGTATGAACTAGAACTTATTCAAACCCATTTTAGGATCTAATTCCCTACCTATCCATCTATTAAGTTTGAGTAATTTAATATAAAATCCTTAAAGAGTAACAGAGTCACAACTATGCCAAATTCTGGAGAACATCTGAACAGGGAATAGACACATCATGCAACTTTTGATTTATAACCATGCCATTAGTAATAAAATACAATTTCCAGTGTGCACTGGTACACTACTGCTATGGAAAGTAGATCAAAACATATTTCATACAGCGCTGCTAATAGAATAGATGTGGTTTAAAATTTCTTTGCGAAACTGATTTCTACATTAACTAGGCATGGGGCATTCTCTGTCTTAAATGTCAGCAATTAACATGTATGGAAAACAGTTTAGAAAAAATAACAACAACCATATCAATAGTCAGTGAGTTAGTAAGTTTATCAATGGTATAAATGCACCTAAAATGAATGTCTGTACTGCATGTTTTATCCTTCAAGATTTGTATGCCACATGCTTTTAAAAAAGCTATTTACACATGTTTATTTCATTACTTTTTGGAAGAGGATTTTCATCAATAGTTTTTCATGGAATACACATTAAAATAAATGGGAGGGGGAGGTCCTGATGCTTTTTTTTTCCCTTTTTTTTTCTTCTTTCTTTCTGTTGGATTGTATTGTAACACACCGGAAATTAATGACTTTTTCAAATGCCCATGTATTAAATCTACACTACTCTCCATCACACTTTATTAGATGTTTTATGGTCTATAAACAAAGACACAGAAAAGGTCCATCCCTCTAACACTTACAGTGAAACCTCAACATTTAATTCTTTTGCCAATAACAAACACTAATACTGTCTTGGGTCTAAGGAACAACTTGTTTTAGTATCTGCTGTTTTGGTGATTAAACAAGTTTATGAAACTCAAAAAGAAGACAGAGCTGTACCACAATTACCAAGAATCAAGCAAAGCGCTCAACACTATATTGTCATGCAATAACTAAAAAGCCACGTTCTCTGAAATCCCTTTCATTCCTGAATGAAGAAAGAGTCAGAAAAACAGCTGACAGGTACAGTAAGAGAAGTTTCCAATTATTTCAATTCAATGTTTATGCAGATTTCCCTCATTTCTCCTGTTTTTTGTGTTATCCAGTGCAGGATAAGTATGGATCCCCATCCCTCTCACTGGGTATGAATCTGTAGAGCTCAGTGACTGAGAGGGGCTACACAGGAGAATGAAATTAGTACAAAAAAATTGTACTACTATGTGCAGAAGTTTGGCACATTTTCCTCTCTGAACTGAAAAATAATGAATGAAAGAGTGATCTCTAATTTCTAGGAATTGAGATACCTATGCTTTTAAATTAATTAAACTGAATTGATTTGGTTGTCTCTTGATTTGTTTCATTAAAATCAGACACACAGTAAGAAATCACCTTGCCTGATGATATTTAATATCACTGAAGCACTGTCTGTAATCTGTTTTCAGTCAGTCTTTTTCATATTCCTTGTTTCTACTTCTACTATTCATCAGAATAACAGGATACAGTCACTCATGCTGTGCAGATGTATTGATATTTCACAGTTGATTGCCTTAATATTAAAGCAGCCATGAAATTTAAGGCAATTGCTCCTTTAGATATTTCTCCCTTGCCTCTGCAGATCATGATGAGAAATTAGATTGATTTTTCAGACAACTTGTTGTACCAATGTTTTATTAACAAAAGGATTTATCCTTCAGACTAAATACCTACTATTAAGCATACAGAAGAACTGTAAAGCAAAGGCTATAGGATTATAAGCAGGAACACTTAGAAAGTTGTTTGAGTGCATGTGCACGTTCACATGTGTGGATTAAAGCAGCATGGGCTGGATTCTGGAAAACAGGGCAAAACTGAACAAATACTTGATAACTATTTTACTTATGTGTTCCTAAAGTGGTCTCAGTTTATCTAACTGCACTGAACATGTGAAGTTAGATAAAATATTGTAATTTTTACATAATGAAGCTGGGAAACTGTTGAAATTTTTTCACTGATGAGATATAATAGAGGTGACATTCTTGAGACATTTACGTTACTGGTAAACATTTTTACTTCTAAAAAAGCTTTGACTATGAACAACTTGAAGAAAAATATTTATTTGGAAAGGGCTCTTAACTTCCCAAATTAATAGTTCGTATGTATATATGTACTGAAATAGTGGACAAATATGAAATTTGACTTGTGTTTTGGAACATATCTTAACGCTGTACATGCAGACTTCACCCAAAATACGGAATCTAATGAGATTCTATCTGAAAAGAAATATTTACAACCACAGGCCCATGATGAATGGAAATAAATGTGAATCACAAATAGACAGTGCATAGCGTGCCCCTTCATGAATTTAAAAACAAGGTTATTTTTTTAATCTTGTAGAGTGTTTTTGAGTCCCTATAAACTGCTGACCATTATTAACAAAGGTGGCAGTGGTGGGGAAAACAGATTTTATTTGTGATAAAATTCCACATAAAAGATTTTTGCAGTCCTGTTTTCTAACTTACCTGTAGTAGCTCATGCTTCAAAATCAAATGGTAACACAAACTAGTTTACTTAGTGGCTGCTGGTTCAGTAACAGAGATTCGATAAGTTATTATGGTTTATGAGTTAAATCATGTACAGTTTAAAAAAATCTATATCTAAGTGATAAATGAAACAGGACACTTTCTTCAGTCAAAAATCCATAAAATCCCAATTTAGTATGTACTTACATCACACGGACATCCTAATCAAGCAAGATAAATTGCCATATTTCATATCTGTCCAATATATTGCTAAAATGATTTAAATAGCCTGTGTGACATTTAATGAGTGAGGTGATTCAAAGATCAGAACAGGTGTACTGACAACTTTTATCTTGGAAGTCTCATATTCATACTCATATTATGTGAAACAGTGCTCTCAAAGAAACAAGACAAATGGCAATGAAAGGTTATTTTACATATGTTTCACATAAGATTTAAAATCATTTAAAGCCTCACTTGCTTAATCATGTTTTGTGACAAATAAGCATCAGTAATGGTCAGTATTTTCTAGAAAATTATGCCATGAAATTATTAATAATGAAGTAACAGCTTTGGCACATATCCCCTTTGACTTTTATTTCTGAAGATTTAGACATGAACTATTTTTTGTTTAAGTTGTGGATGGACATGGTCCTGGGAAACCTGCTCTAAGTGACCTTGCTTGAATAAGGGGTTAAGCAAGATGATCTCCAGAGGTTCCTTATGACCTCCATCATTCTGTGATTCCGTGAAATAAGAAAAATATCAATGTATAAAACCAGAAAATGATTGCTTGCAAAACAGTTTGCCCCTTCAGTTCTCCTCTGTTATATCTCCTCCTTTCTATCCTATGTGCTTTAGAGCTATCACTGACAAGGATCACCTTCATATTTTTGAACCACCTACTTACTCATGTATTATGCAATCTCTAAGCATTTCACTTATTATTGGAGATTATAAAATTATTACGGGAGATTACACATCTATTCTATCTCATATAGCTTAATTTCCTTCTAGGTAAGAACTCATGTTGTCATCTTCTTACCAGACCAAATCTGAGTGTAGATTTTCCATTTGGTTTTGTCCTGTTCTGTTTTTTTTAATGATCACAGAAAAATTAAGGAAATATTTAGGGGTCTTAAACAGTACCAGAGAAAGCAGAAAATACTTCTTGATTATGGAAGATGGTTTTTCCCTTACACTCCAAATAAGTGAAAAATGATAGCTAAGACTGAAAACAGAGTACATTTGCTTTCTTAGCATACAGTATTGTAATCAGAGTGAAGACAGTTTTTTAAGGTAACAAAACTTGCCTAGACCTCTGCAGTAATCTGTCCAACATTAACAGCACTGTTTGAGAAACCTGCATTACACTTTACATTACATCCAACACCATCCCATGAGAAATCTTAGCATGTGCCTAATGAGATCTACCAGATCTTGCTAGAAATCAGGACTATATTGACTTCTTCATGCCTTCACACCCTTCACAGATTTAAAAAGTGGTGGGTACATGTGGATGCAAGACAGCTTTTTGAACAGGTAAAAATCTATTCTTTGCTTTTCCAGGTTTCTCACAATCTTCTTCTTGTTATAATCTACTAATCCAGAGCAATATTTTTCCTCAACCATTCAATTTTTCAACCAATGTAACATATTAGTAGCTACAGTTTATTTCAAAGCACTCATTTTAATTATTTCAGATATCTAAGTATCTGTTCATTGAAATAAATTCTTCTAAATACAAACTCAATTTGAACATTCATTGCACAACTGTGTGCCTTTGTCAAAATGCCAGCATTAAAAGGGGGGGAGAGGGGATACCTCCCTTAAATTATTCAAGTCAATGAACAATTACATGTATTTGAAATTCATTACAATTTGAATTTGTTCATATTAATAGAGGTGATTAGCATTTAGAAAGTACAGCATTCCTTGTGTTAAGACTTTTTCCAAGAAACACATTATGCATCTGTTTTTACAAAGATAGATTTGGATGCAAACTGCAGCTTTAGATACCAATCTATATTAATTTGGGGTGGGGTGGGGTGTGAAATTACTAGAAGGAATCAGCACAAAAATAGCTCATGGTAGTCCTGGTTTGCAGGATATTGACTGGGTAATTAAAAAAAAATAATCATCAACTAGAGTAGCCAGCCAGCATGTGGTAAACACCCTCAATTGCACAAGGGATGTGTGCATTTTACATGGGATTGAGTTAAGCATTTTCCTGGTTAATAGATACGGTAGCTAGATGATGAAAAAATATATCTTGTCTAGAGTGATCTGCCTTCCTCACTTGAACAAGCCTCCTTTCTTCTTGTAGAGGCTTCTCTTATTTACCTGCCACATAACTCACCTTCAGAGCTATTTAGCACATCCCTGAGCAGGTTTGTTTGGCTGCCAGGCTTATCACTGAGGCGACTCAGCACCACTGCCATCCCAGGCATTTTACAGCTGACCTGAGAAGCTTCAGGCCTCCTCTGACACTCTCAACAGAGCAGCTCTTGGCAAACTCTTTGATAATGAGCAGGTCTCACACACATCCTGACTAAAAAAATTACTATATATCACACTGCCACCATCCCTGCTCCTTTTGCTGTTGTGTAACTGCAACCAGTAGGATGCTGGTTTTATAACTGGGAAAAACATCTTCGAAATATGGTGATATTTGAATTCCTGCCTGTCCATTTTTCACCTACAGAATTTATGAGCAGGCACAAGGAGGGCTGTCAGTTTTAACCCAGGATAAAATGTCTGGGGTTTTTGAGGGTTTAAACAGATAACACAGAAATACAGATAATACAGAAAGCTCAACACTTAGGTGGCAAGAAAGTAAACATCATCTATTCTAAAGCCTAGTAGCTTGACCGTGGTTAGGACTTATCTTTTGATTAATGTCTCTTTTTTTTTCCTCTTCTAAATGTACACAGTGTAAATGTAATAAATTTCTGAGGCTCTAAAATAAAATGGGTCAAACAAAAAATATTTCAGATAATCGAGCTGGAGGGTATGACCTCTCCTTTCTGATGAACAATGTATCATGTTCATCTTTGTCACCTCAGGTTAGGCTGCTGAATCATGCTGAATGAAGAAAAAGATCAGAATATTACAAGTCACTAGGCTTTCAGACTTTTAATTGTGCCACCAAGCAAACAACTGACATATTCATCTTTCTCAGGTACCAGTGCGAGTGAATCACTTATGAAAGCATTTGTTATCATTCTTAACTCAGCCCAGGAGTAGTTTTCAATTAGATTTCAATGACTGGTTCCAGATACTGGTCTGATTTGCATTTTCTGATTCTCTGAAAAGGACTGGTAAGCAGAACTTGGACAGGACTAGTGCCATTTAGGCTATCTGGCTGTCTCTGAGAGATTATACTGCTCATGTAGCCGCTTTGCTAACATCCTGAAAGCCTGCTGAATTTCTGCTTTCTGAGCTCCATCCAAAGGAGAAAGTAACCATAAAAGTGTGAGAACCCCAAATGTCTGAGTATATAGAAAATACCAATGATGGGTAATAGATTAGACTTCTTGGAAATTAATTTTAGCAATATAGGTTTTGAGTTTGCATAACATTAAAGTTACATTTCTATAGAATGAGATGTTTACATTTCAAAGTGCTCACAAAGCCACAATAAAACTGAAAATACTCATTGTACACATAAAGCTTAAAGTCTCTGGTGTTGCTGCTTGCACAGCAAAATAAACATATCTGACAGAAATTCCTGTTTTGGTAACGATAATGTCACAAGATCTGACTTACAAGTGTTTTTATACTTTTGAGAGACAGAAGTTTGAATTATTTTCAAAATTAGCAGCGCAGATATACACGTAAGTATACAAAATCCTGTTTAGACTTAAAGTATTATATTTACATAGTTTATCCTCTGATGAAACTAACATAAAAATTCAACAGAATAATGCTATTCATGGCTACTGGGTGATGACTATTAGAGAGTCAAATTTTTCCTTTCTATTCTTAGTTATTTAGATGTCAATGCTTACAAACTGATGAAAACAGCTGTTAATGTTTGGAAAACCTCTTTTGCTATTTATAATGAGAAACAATTCTTTTCTGTCCTATCTGATTATCCAAAGAAGAATATTTCTGCAGGCTTAAAGTGTTCTTAAGGCTTTCTCAGGGCTCTCAAAGAACACAATTGCTACTTTTATACTCCCAGAATAATAAATCTAAATAAAATCTGCAAAAATATTTGAATAAACTTAGACTAGAATTTCATTGCCTTTGAGCAATTCATTCATTTTTAAGAAGTCAATGCATGTAACTGAAAGAAGAAAAAGTCTTTGTGATGTCAAATTTTATTTTCAAAAGTACAAACAATCAGTTTTCCACATAAATCCACTGCTTTTCAGCTTTCACAATCAATGTTCAGCTAATGAATTGTTTTGATTGAATAGAGTGTTACTGAAGAAGGAGTAGTGACAGGGGTTTTTTTTCCTTCCTTACCAGTACCATGATTTTCCTGTGAGAAATAAGATCTAGAAAAGGTCAGCTGATGATTAAGTAATTTTTTTTTATTATTATTATTAAAAAAATTGATAAAGCTTCAAGGAAGGTTGCTAATCTCTAAGAACTCACAGCATCAAGGGAAGGACTGCACTATTACAAGAAGTTAAAACACCATTTAAAACCAAGTTTCACTTTCACAGGAATGCATGTAATGAAGCAATTATTAGAGCTAATTCAAAAATAATTATATATATATATATATAATCCTTCAAAGATTAACGACTACTGCAATCAGAAACATGACATCAAGTGATACATTACACTTGGGTATTGTGTAGTCAGCATTTCTTTACAACCATTAGTGGGGACAGATGTCTTTTTTAAGCAAAGTTAGGTATTGAATTTTCTTGCTAAACTTTCTGGACATCAGTATCTCCAGCAACTGCCAATCAGTGCATAGCAGCAGATTAGTGGTGGATTAGTCAGAAATAACTGAAGGCTACACAGCTCTCCTACAGAACATGAAAATCTACCGATGAGAAGTATTTGGTTCATCTGCACAGTGTCTTTGGTGGACCAACATTACTGGTGCCAGTTACTAACAGGGAAATAAAACAACAGGCAGTATAAAAATGTAATGTTCAAATCAATAAAGAATACTCCCTAAGGTAATTTTGTCATTCACTAACTATACCAAATAATCTTTTCTATCATGAATTCACAGTTTTTGAGTTCATTAAGCAATAGGTCTAATTAAGTTTAATTTCTAAAAAGAAAATCATAAATATTTTTCTTGATCTATAAAAAATGAGCAATGCAGTAAAACTTCAATTCATATAAAGTATATAAGAAATTGTACACTTATCCATAAATTTGACATATATGGATAATACTAGGATTCCTTCCTTATCAGAAACATCAAACACTTATCCCCTAATATTATTTTAAACTAAAGTGTATTTCAAAGATACGTATAAAGAAATGATCATAAGTGGGAGAAACAGAACACAGAATTAGGAAACCAAGACATTTTCACAATCATATTGATCACCTACTACTAACTCCACAACATTAATAGGAGTGATTGAAATTTTTCTTTTTTGTTAATCATTATCTTGAATAAAATCTGACAAAAAAACCCTTTGCTTTTGACAATATATTCTAGACAATCAACAAATTTATCATGTATAAAAAAAAATTGCTAGCTGAAATAAAAAAGTTTAAAAATGCCTCTAAGATGTCTTCAGAAACATATTTGTTACAGAAACACCTAGTTTCAACTTTCTTTTTTGTTTCAACAAATTCTGCATGTCAATGTAATAAGCTGAATGCCATTAGGAAATCAAGCATGTGTTTATTTGTATTCCATACTTTATTTCCTACTTATTTCATACTCTTATTTCCTAGCTACATATCTATCAGCGTATTCTGAAAGCCATAGATTTTTCAATATATTTTTTTGCTTTTAAAAGAATTTTCAGTGGATTTTGAATGTCTCATGAAGACTGCTTTTGAAAAAATTACACTTGAATGGGTAAAACTTGCAGTGTTTTAACAAATTGGTCCCAAAGAGTATTCATCTTCCACCAGCTAAACAGAGATAACTTTACAGGTCCCTGCTTTTCTCTTTCACCTGCCTTCAGAGTTTGAACTTTCAATCACAACAGCCTGAAAAACAAACTATTTTTATAAAAGCAAATAAATATTCTGCAATTTAAATTCTGTAATTTAAATCCAGAGTATTTACCTCACTAGATATGCAGAGAGAGATTAATTCACTATGTCTATCTTGCGGCATTGCAGCAAAGAAATCATGTATCAAAGCACCTTTGATGTCCTTTACTACTTAAAAAATACTGAATTGAATTATTTCTTTTGGTGAGAGATGTTACAAAATCTCCATTCTTAAATATATTCAGAACATGACTGGGGAAAGTCCTGAGCAACATGATTTATATTGGCCATTCTCTGAGCAGGGTTTTGACCAGATGACCTACAATAACTCATCCAATCTAAGTAATTCTGTGATTCTGTGAGTCTTTTATCTCAAAGCAGTCATATCTGTCTTGGAATCTGTTTTAAAATAGTCCTGACTTACTATTCTTAGCAAACCAGCTTCAGCATTGTTTTTATTACAGTGCCACTTTATTCTTCTGTGGCACACATGGGAGCAGATACCCAATGTAGTAGTTCACATTTCATAATCCATTTGTAGCTGTCCAGGATTTTCTAAACTGATCCATTTTATATCTACCCTAATTTTCAGTTGGGCAGTGTATCAAACTTCTCACTACAGACTTTCATCCTTAAAATACGCTCTGGAAAGGAATTTTTAGTGCAGACTGCCTGCAGGTAAGGCACCCTTGAGACTGAAGGCAGTAGGACTCTTCTATTGCTCATAAGCAGATACTGAGAAATGCCAAGATGAATCCTATACTCTCTTCTCAGTTGTTAACAGGGGGAAAAAGGTTATAATTTGTGAAGAACCCTGATATTCTAAAAAAAAACAAATATCTTATTCTTTGAAATTCAATTGACTTTCTAAACATAATGGAAAAACTGGCATGTAAAGGACCAAAGTAATGATGTATAGCTTGCATTCTTGCACACTCTTAAAGTAAATAAAAGTCTTCCTAAATTAATTACTAAGAAAGAAGGAGAAGTGGGACTTTAATTATTAATTTTCAAACAGTGGTATCCAAATATAACTGGGTTGAGAAAGATAACCAGAATGCAGTCTCATTCTGAAAAACGGTGAGGTAGAGGAAAATTACTGCTAAAATACCTCCTTCAGGAGCTGAAAAAAAAACCCTTAGGGGATGATTAGATCAAAACCAGGATATTCAGTATGTTCTACATAATGTTGTTTTCATGCTTCTCTTCATAACTTAGTTTTTAACAAGAATCTGATTTTTTTTGCTTTGTTAGAATAAAGTCTGTTTTAATTTTCCTGGTGTTTAGATTGAAGCTAGGCTATCCTGAAGGATTTTTCATTGCTCAAATGCCAATGGCTTCTGGCAGGGAGTTAGCAATAGAGTTCATAAGATTTATTGAACTCATGTTGCACTTAATTATTTTTTTACAGCGGGATGATGCCTGTCAATAGTAGACTTGTCTCTGACATCTCTCAGTATTTCCATGGATTTTGTAATATTGTTGGAAAAGCTTAGTCTTTAAGGAGTACTGGGTAACAGTTGTTTTGTAATAGTATCAGAGCTTTCTTCCACTCAGACAATATTTTTTTTTTTTTAATGCAGTGTCTCTCCATCTCCATCCTCATCCCCCTGAGGGAAAAAACCTATAAAGGATGTTTATACCCCAAAATAAGGACTGGGTCCTGAATGAATTTCAGTGTTAGATACTGAGGGTCTGTATTCCCAGAGACCTCTACAGAGGGACAGGCACGGGGAAGACAAGATAAAGAATCAGCTGTGGGTGCCATCTGTGTAGCTGAAGGAGAGATCTTAATGGAATAGTTCAAGGCCCTGTGAAGAGTGTACAGTGACCTACAGGAACCTTATTAAACAACTGATGGATATAAGCTCATAAATAATACTTAGCCAGAAGTCTCTCCTCTCACAGACAGCATCTTTTCTTCAAGGCCTTTTTGGATAGTCTCAGAGTTCTGGATCCTTTTTGCATACTTTCTTTTCCCACTGTCCGGGGTTGGCTTTGAATGGCAGCCGACTTCAGCAGGGGGGGAAGGAGAGCCTGCCATATGATCTCACCTACCACCGTTACGGCAGGCTTGTGGGAGCAATAGGTTGGAGTGATGAGTGACTATTGCTTCTATTAAGGAAGTACTGCAAACAGTAAGCTGTTAAACAAATAATGGGAAGCAGCATGACTTCTGGCTGCAGAGCTAAAGAAAGCAGCTAGAAACTGCATAATGTATCTTCATCCTGCTGGATTTCGGGGGTGCTCAGAGCATGCCAGTTGGATTGAGTGCCTCTGGATACTCAGCACTTACACACCACCAGAGTCGTCAGGTAGCGACTTGCTTTAGAGAAAGAAGCCAGATGTCTGTCTGGACCTTGGTCGGAAGTTCCCGGTCACAGCACTGCCCATCTACTGCTTCAGGACCTTTCACCTCTCAGACCTGCACTGTTTTAGAATCATAGAATCATAGAATCATAGAATGTTTTGGGTTGGAAGGGACCACTAGTGGTCATCTAGTCCAACCCCCCTGCAGTGAGCAGGGACACTGCTAACTAGATCAGGTTGCTCAGACCCCCATCCAACCTGGCCTTGAATGTTCCCAGGGATGGGGCCTCCACTACCTCTCTGGGCAACCTGTTCCAGTGTTTTACCACCCTCATTGTAAAAAATTTCTTCCTTACCTCTAGCCTGAACCTACCCTGTTCTAGTTTAAAACCATTTCCCCTTGTCCTAACACAGCTGGCCCTACTAAAAAGACGTTCCCCATCTTTCCTATAGGCCCCCTTTAGGTACTGGAAGGCCGCAATCAGGTCTCCCCGTAGCCTCCTTTTCTCCAGACTGAACAAGCCCAACTCTCTCAGCCTGTCCTCATAGGAGAGGTGCTCCAGCCCTCGGATCATTTTTGTAGCCCTCCTCTGGACCCGTTCCAACAGTTCCATGTCCTTCTTGTGCTGAGGGCTCCAGAGCTGGACGCAGTACTCCAGGTGAGGTCTCACCAGAGCTGAGTAGAGGGGCAGAATCACCTCCCTCGACCTGCTGGCCACGCTTCTCCTGATGCAGCCCAGAGTACGGTTGGCCTTCTGGGCTGCCAGCGCACATTGCCGGCTCATGTCTAGCTTTTCATCCATCAGTACCCCCGTGTCCCTCTCGGCAGGGCTGCTCTCGATGAATGATTTTCCAGAATCATTCTTCATAAGTAAAGGTGGACTTTTTTTGGTTCTAAACCCAGCATCGAGAGATATTCCAACAAGGAAAATGTTTATTATTAAATTAATATATTAATAAATTTTTCAGTTGCCAGCTCCAAAGAATAGTTTATCCATTTGCTCCTGTTAAATTTCTACTTCCTGTGTCATAAACCAGGATGGAGTTAATAAGTTTTGTTTCCCAAAATTGTAAGACTGAAAGAAAAACTTTGCTAATGTGCTAAATATAAGACACTAATCACTATACAGTGTATCCTTACCAGAAAATAAAACTGTTTAAAAGGACAAAAAAGTGTAATATCATGAATTTCTAGGGGATGTTTCTGCATTTGCAATTGACTACTTTTTAAACATTTTTCATCAATTTTATTGACAGCTTTCCTCCAGACATTTTCGGTGATTAATACTCGGGATTCTTTTTCCATCTTCATTTGTAGGTAACTCATAAATTGTCAATTGCTTTGTACTATTTTACACATCAACTATTTTCTGAAATCAACTATCAAATCAACTATTTCTGAAAAGTAGTAACTGTACCACTGATACCATGGACTATTATTGTGATGAAAGGGAAAAGATCAATGGCCATCTGTGGTCCACAGAATTCTGTTTAGCCAGTGTTCTTAGAAGTTCAGGAGACTATTTTTCCTTTCACAGGGTATGATACCAAACACCGATCATCTGCATAGATGTAAATAAGTGAAAGGGAAAAAATTAAATGCTTATTCACCTCTCCTCTTGAAGTAAACTGTAATTAAAGTACTTTGTTTAAGCCTTTTGAGTCCTATGTGCTCTTTCAGTAAAAGATCTACAGTTAAAGTATATGCTTCATTGATTCCAATTAATTTATTTAGATGATACAATTCCCCAAGGAATAATGTGTGTATAGGCTTACTGAACACCTTCAATCTAATCTACTAAAATTAATGTCATTCTTAGGGACTTTTACACTCATTGATGCAGTAAAAGAGGCATTACAATTAAGCATTGCAACGTTTTTATTTCTAGCCTCAGCCTCCAATGAAAATTCCAAAATGGCCAGACAGAACAATTTCATATCTGGTAGGCTATGGATATTAACAATTCCTGATTTAAGGTGAGGTTAAAAAAAAAAAAAAAAAAGCTTTCCCCATGCTTAATCTTTCATTTTAGAGGTTTATGACAAATCAGGAAGCAATGATTGCCCTGCCTAAATCTGCCTGGAGGGGTGTTCTGATTCGGAAGAACCCTGGATGCGTACAGGCAGAGTCAGGTTTACCAAAAGATGTTAAGACTGTATTGTTGCAAAAAGTAGCAGCTGAAGGGAAAGCCCTTATTATGGCAACCTAGCAATTACAGCATTCACAAAGTCAGTATGTCAAACCTGTATCTTTCATCTTCTAACCTAACCATCAACCTAAAAGGTGAGGTATACAGCTCCTGTTGAAGACATGACACTATGCAGAAAGACACAGAACTGTGGGATCAGAAAGAGCCTGATTTCATACCTGAGAGTGTACAGCGAGGTGAGAGATCTGGTAAGAATATCTTAATCTGGAAAGCATTAGACTGAGCTGTCCACTTACCAGCTGAATACTTTTAAGCCATGACTGTCACCCAAAAATAGGCATAAACATAATGTTCCATAAAGTATATGTATTAATTTATCTATTTGTCTATATATTAATCTATTTAGAGCAGGAACTTCCATTAATTTCTTAGAAAGAATCTTTGTGGAAGCATTCAGAGCTTGGAACCTGGCATGACATTGACCTGGACAAACTGGAGAGGTGGGCCTGTGTGAACCTCATGAGGTTCAACAAGGCCAAGCGCAAGGTCCTGCACCTGGGTCAGGGTAACCCCAGGTATCAATACAGGCTGAGGGATGAAGGGATTGAGAGCAGCCCTGTCGAGAGGGACATGGGGGTACTGATGGGTGAAAAGCTGGATATGAGCCGGCAGTGTGCCCTGGCAGCCCAGAAGGCTAACCGTACTCTGGGCTGCATCAGGAGAAGCGTGGCCAGCAGGTCGAGGGAGGTGATTCTGCCCCTCTACTCTGCTCTGGTGGGACCTCACCTAGAGCACTGCGTCCAGCTCTGGAGCCCTCAGCACAAGAAGGACATGGAAGTGTTGGAGTGGGTCCAGGGGAGGGCTACAAAAATGATCCGAGGGCTGGAGCACCTCTCCTGTGAGGACAGGCTGAGAGAGTTGGGCTTGTTCAGCCTGGAGAAGAGAACGTTGCAGGGAGACCTGATTATGGCCTTTCAATACCTAAAGGGGGCCTATAGGAAAGACGGGGAAAATCTTTTTAGTAGGGCCAGCTGTGACAAGACAAGGGGTAATGGTTTTAAACTGAACCAGGGTAGGTTTAGACTGGATATATGGAAGAAATTCTTTTCAATGAGGGTAGTGAAACACTGGAACAGTTTCCCAGAGAAGTAGTGGAGGCCCCATCCCTGGAAACATTCAAGGCCAGGTTCGATGGGTCTCTGAGCAACCTGATCTATGATCATTCTATGATTCTATGAATCAAGCTTTGAGTCAAACCCCTAAGCCACAAAGAAGCTACCAGACTTGGTCCCGTGAGCTGCCTGAGGTAGTACTACACCCCAGCTGCTTTGGACCTTATCCCGATGGTTCTCCATTCTTCAGGAACCAAATGCTAGGCATCACACCACTTCTTCACAGATTCCTAAGTCCTGTCTGTAGTCTACCCTTAAAATGTCACTAAAATACATACAATATCTAGTAACTCTTCTTCCACAACCAGAACATAGATAACATTTGTTTATCTGTGTATCGATTTAGGTTTCCACTTAATAACATCTAGTTGTGGGACTTGTCTGTTTATTTCACTCAGTTTTAAATGTCTACAATAGAACAAGGTGTTTAGACTCCCTTCATTCATCTGGCTTATTTAAGCCTTTAGTAAAGAACACAGTAGAATCATCCCTGTATTGACT
This sequence comes from Egretta garzetta, assembly GCF_000687185.1. Taxonomy (NCBI): domain Eukaryota; kingdom Metazoa; phylum Chordata; class Aves; order Pelecaniformes; family Ardeidae; genus Egretta; species Egretta garzetta. The sequence goes on from NW_009259975.1 coordinate 2,294,759, forward strand.
AAAATCTGAACACTGATCTAACACAGATGTGGTCACTAAATTTGGTCAGGCAAAACTCACCCTTACTAAAAGCAATTTTCAGGGTGTGACATTAATATTGCAGAGAAAAAAATAGCTAGCTAATACTTGTTATACTAGCAAGTTAGTGTTAGAAAAAAATACATGAACATAAATGAGAAAAATATGTAAATGAGGATGAAATTTAACTTGAGGCAAAATTAAATTTGCTGGACATGCAGAAATTATTTGATACACAGCTTGAGACTCATAGTTTGAGATTTAAATAAGAACTTGATCTAATCACTCTTTTCTATCATCTAAATTTCCAGCAGGTGTCCAAATTACTTCCATCCTTTCATGAGCTATAGGGTATGCAGCCCTAGGATATAAGCATTGCTATCCAATAACTGCATCAAGTGACTCACAACATGAATGCTGTCTAGCTCATCAGGTAATCCCCTATTTTCAGGAAGCAGTCTGACCTTCGTCTCAAAAGTCAACATGGTTTCCTCAGCCTAAAATCTCTAACAATCTATGGTGTGCATTGCCCTTCTAAAACTTTTTTATGTCCTGAAGTTCAAACGCTACTCTGGACTACAATGTAAAGGAAGAAAAACATTTATTGGCAACAGGAAGCATCTTTTTTTATATAATAAAGAGTGCCTCAGAAGCATCTAAAACAATTAAAGAAATTGCTCAGTGAGAAGTATTTTATGTCAACCAAACATACCCATAGATAGATAGATAGATAGATAGATTTTTCCCTTTATTTTACAGAAAGCTCAATAAAGTATTAAGAAGCAACACAAGCCTTTCAAGGGTTTATGTTATGGAGTAATAATCCATGCCAAGTGCCATAGATGGCTGACAATACAATGCGGGGAATTAGCACAGCGTAATTTACACCCTATTGTGCACTTCTGCTTAATTTAACAGCAAGAACTCAGCTCCCCCTGTGTGTTTCTATAAACATTTAACAATAGAAGCTTCATTCTAGAGATTTTCCTTCAAAATAAACTTGATCAATTCCTTACTGCGACAACAGATGGTGACAGAGCAGATGTTCTATAGGAGCTGGAAGTTCAATAACTGTCAGTCAAGAGCTGCAGAATGGCTACTCTGAGGAACTACAGTAATGGCTTATTAAAAAATAATTAATTCAACAGTCATGCAAAATCAGGAAGAAAAAAAATAATAAAAAAGAAAACAAAATAAACCTAAGGAGAGGGAAGAAAACCATTGTCCTTAATGTACTTCTAGAGTAATGACTTGATTTATCTTGAGGACATGTCACCTTTCAGTAGAACACTCTGTTTAATCATTACACTTTAAAGTATTAATACAATAGCAATGTCATCTTGGAGGTTATTATTTTGCAATTAAAAAAAAAAGGCATGTGTTGTGTTCCATACAGATGTTTATCCCTAGAAAAGATGTCCTATCACTCCACCTGAGAACGCAATTCACATTTTTAAGTGTAATAGAGGTGCAACACATCTGCAGCAAAGGACACTGGCTTGAGTGACAGGCAAGCCAGCCACCGTGACATTTGCGTGTATTCACCTTTATACAGCATCTATAAGTTAGGTTTTATTAAATAAAATCACTGAGATGAATTTTTAGAAGTGATTTTAAATGAGATTGTTCTAACTACATAACTTTAATCAAGGTGAACAGCAGCCTATTAAGCCAGAATATGAAGTGGTATTACATAGCTGATCTGGTACAGCTGCATGTAGTTGTTTTTATTAAATTATATCAAAGCAAGCAAAAATGGTGATATCCAGGTATATTGGTGATCGTCATCAAGAATTTAAATATGCCTGCAAAACACTGGCATTCATGACAACTGAGTGCTGCAGAATCTGACATGCACAATTATAGCCCAGTTTCTTGCCTTAGTGTGGCATCAGTTCATTATGCCATGATGTTTTAAAACTGATTTAAACACAGGTGTGGAGATGGCAAAACTCTGTCTCAATCTCACATAATTCTCATTATAAACTGTTAACTTTGAACAGGACAGCTACCAATTCTTTTAACATAAATGCAGGAAAATTCTAGAGGGAAAGATTCTTCTTAAAAATTAAAATTAAAATTATGTAATGAAAATATCTTATCTTCTATAGGGACAAGACAAACCTTTCAGAAATGTTTGTGCTGCCTGTAGATAGAAGGGAAATAGTGTTCAACTTAAAGGATTACAGAATTCTTTCCCATTACCCTTTTTTTGTGAATTCTGCATTGATAAAAGGTGGAGGGTTATAGCCTTTGAATATCTTAATAGAGATGAGACATGCCACATGGGAAAAGAGTTTTAAATACACTGCTCTGCCAAGATATTCTCATCTCTGTTTCATGTGAAACCTTGACACTCAACTTTTGTCTGTGTAGTAGAGAAGCAAGAGGCTATTTATTGCATTTGTGAACATGTATGTAAACATAGCCATAACCCAATAAAATAGAAAACCAGCTCCCCAAGTTTTCCAGGTACTGAATCTGCTTTGTACCACTAGCTTGTTGAGTAAAATAAGTTAACAGTGCAATCAGAAAATTACGTCTTTCCAAACTGCAATTTATAAACATTGTAGTTACTTGTGCACGTAGGGACAGGAGGAGGTAAACTGAAGTCCAGACTAAGATTTAGAACTAAACCTTGAATTCCACTGTGTACCTAAACCAAATGTAACCAATTTATCTTCCTGGCACAGCAATCAGTAAATGCCAAATCCCAATAAAACCCAAGTAGCAAATGAGGGTTATAATGTGTAGTAAAATCTTGAGTAGCTGGAGGCAATACATTTGGTTTCCCATCCTGAGAAGGATCAGAAGATTTTGTAAGACACACTATCTAATGCTGATTTCCCTAGATCTTACCAAGTCGATTTTCAGCTGAGATCGGCACATTGGCGAACTCACGGTGGCTAATGTAAAGACTGGGAATTGAAATGGAATGTGCATTGCTTGTCCTCAATACCTCAATACCACCACTGTTTATTGAGGTAGGTGTATTTTCCTGTTATTTGGAAAGGGTTATCAGGGAAGTGGATGCCACCTTTCACAACTCACCTGCCTAATGATGGCTCTCAGGGGAGCTGACGTTTACTGTAATCAGTGTAACAGCTGAACAGCAGTGATGAGTTCCAAGAAAAGGAAACACCTGTATTTCCTCTCCCATTTTGGTTGATCAAATAGAGAATCCTCTGGCTGAAACCTTGAAATATTCTATTCTTCATCCCTCTCTGATATGAGGTCTTTATCATTTTTTTCCCTGGAATTACGAAAATTTTGCCTACAACATAGTATTATTTTTAGTGCCTATTTAAAATATGCATTATGTTTTCAATACTAAATTATTTATTTATTTTTTCTCAACGACTTGCTGATATTCTCTTAGATGGTACTATATGTAGCCTGTGCATATAATATCTATACAGAAAACACAACCAAGTTTCTAATTTTTTACCACCTTCAAGAGTTATTTTTCTCATTGTCAGGCCAGAAAGGGGAAACATTATTTCCCTCTTCTCACGCAGTCTTCTTCAACAATATTTTGTCTGTGTGGTTTTCTTCCATGCTGGCCATATAATTATCACTTTCTTATCAATACTCATGTTTGAACTTTCAATTTCCAATAAATGGATCTTATCTTAACAATTTTCCAGACAAACCTACTTTTACAATTATCCCCTTAAAGGAAAGCTGCTACATTATGTGTAGTCAATGAGTTTTTTCTAATCACTTTTTCTCTTTTCTTTTTAACTTGCTGCAAAATTTGAGACATTTGGATAATGCTGTCAGTGTTACAGTAGCTTCCACACCTATGTAGGTTCACTTTTTTCCTCATCATAATGCTAATGGGTCTGTCTGTGCCGTTGTTTTCTTCTCCAAATCAAGAACATATTCATAAAGGAATTCTAACTGGCTTGGTTCCTTGACTCTAGTGTGACAACTGCCTTCCCCCCTTTACATTTAACAACTAATTTAAATCCACATTTTTATACAGATACATGTATACATATTAATTTTATATATATGCATATGCACATATATACACAAAAATTTTAAGTGAAATTAGCTTTCAATTACCCTGCTAGTGCTCATAAAAATAACCCCACAGGTATTCGATAAGTGAAATTAAGTATTTTATTCTTTTTTTTAAAGCATAATAGGATGAAGCAGTCGAAAGATTAACTTGTAATGTTGCCGCTGTTGGAAAATTCTATGGAAAATTTTGCCTACATAGACAAAGGTGTAAAATCAAAACCCTCACAGACTTTTTTTGATACTAGTAATATCTAAGTGTGAGAAAGATATTAATCCCCTTAGTAACTGGATGTTTAGCAAAAGGAGGATATTTGAGAGAAAAGGTTAAATACTAAAATTTATTGGTATTTATCAGGAATCTTTTAGATATACAGGGAAGAAATGTAAACTATACTACAGATATTTTGTTACTGTATTGATTAAAGTTAGTACTCTAAAAATTCTTAGTCAATAGATATTTTTCAGTAAACTGACTTTGAAAACGTGTCATTATAGGTGCTTAGAAACTGTCAGATTTTGTTTTATTCCTGCTTTTTTATTGAACAAGATGCATAGGATGTACAATAACATTTCCATTCCCATCCTAAACAGATAACATGCCTGTCATTTGAACTAATAATTTTAGGCAAAATATATTGTAAGAAAAAATCTAGAAGTAAAATCCCAATCTGCTTCATTTCAGAGTTCAAGTTCATTATGTTCTTGAAGAAAGAAGTCAAAACTAGCTATTCAACCTCTTAGATAAAAATGTGTTTTATTAAAACAAATGTCAAGATGACAAAGTATTCAAGATGATAATTTAATATTCAGATAAATAATGATGTGTTAATGTAACAAGTAAAAAGGACTGTTCCTTCCCTGCTTATCATGCTAATGTCTGCTGCATATCACAAGACAGAAATTAACCCTGTATCTGTGTAGTCTTTTCTGACTCTTCTCAGAAATACTGTATTTAACCTAGGTGATATTTCCAAGCTCCTTCTACAATAAAAACCCTGCAACCCTCTTTACATAAGATAAACCCAAAAGGGAGTCTGTTTTTGAAATTAACATTCCCTAAAATTTCAAGACACCCACAGATCAATAAACCTTTTTCTTTTCTAGTATTTGATGGGCAGTGAGACCTTATCAATCTCTCTGCCCATCAAATTAGCCTCTCTGTTTTCAGTTTGATCTTTTGGCTGACTTTCTTGACACAGTCCATGTCAATCCCTTTGGAACACAGTGATTGATGCTGATGAGAGAAGAACACATTAATTGTGGACTGCCCTAACAGATAACATGACCAACAAGCTATTCAGGACAAGAAAGTTATTTTTGCTTTCCACTGGAATTCTAAAGAAGAGGAAAAAGCCTTACTGACCATGCGTGCCAAGAATTACAAAACAGCAGAGATCACTCAATTAACATGTTAGCCTGGTGGGACATTGTAACAGTTGTTTATATTTTTCTTGTCTTTTTTTTACAGTAATAAAAGCGAAGAGATACGTTTACAGTAAATTGTGAGAATGAAAAAGGAGCTCCTTAACTATTTTTTGTCTACTAGGCATTTAGTCTTCCTTCTTTTGAGACAGGAGCATTTCATTGCCACTGCCACAACTGATGTTATAAAAACTGTTCTGAAAATGCCCAAATGCAAGTGTTATCTTCAATTGCTGAATGTCACAAACCACTTCCTTTCTGTGACTTCAGGAGACAAGAGTGAGACACAAGTGTCTAAAAATCTGAGTAACTGTACTGCAGATGAAGAATTGAGAATCAAGGGTAAATAAAAATGTACCTAATTGTTTATTATGTTTTATTTATTCTAACTACCCACATAGTTAGTCGTTATTGTTGTTGTTACTGTTTGGTTCTGTTGTTGTTGTTATTATTATTGTCATTCATTTATTATGATTTGTTGATCTTCTCATGAAGAAAGCAGCAATCAATATAGTACTACCCCCTCCCTTATGAGTTGTACTTGGCACAATTCCATATTAATCCATTAATTCCATATTAATACAGTTGGACCAGAGACAGGGAACTGAAAATTTGTTGACTGGCTGAAGATATTGTGTAAGGGAGGTGAAAGCACTTTCCTTCCTCAAATCTATTATCTTGACGGCAAGTTTACAGCTCAGTCCTATAAATTTTTCTCTCCTTCTACAAAGAACTATTTTTTTCCTTCTCATGAATCAGATTTCTCTGTTTCCCCTTATTACAAATTTCTTAAAAATAAATCCCCGTTATGTAATAGCTGTGATGCACAACACGTGCATACTTAATTAACTGGTTTAATTTACTAGACAGGTACTCTGTGATAAGTAGCCCATCACAAAATGGTCACATTTTCAACTCTTGTGCTATATCACAGAAAAATTAATGGCAATACTGTCGTATGGGAACAGACTGCATTCTAAATGAATTTTTGATCACTTTACAGTGCACTGAGCTTTACCCTGAATATTTTTATGTATGATTTGTTTACATAGTTTTCTAAAATATATGCTGTTCCTTTTGAGGGTGTTGTGGCTGTTGTCCATTCTTACTATGGTCTCTAGCAACTAGAACCTCAGAATTTCAGCCTTTAACTTCAAGCTGTCTGTATGTTTGCTTCTTTAAAAAAAAGTGTGGAAAGAACAGATTTCTCAAGACACACAGCTCTAGCTCTTCATCCCATGGATCCGATTACCTGATACACAGATGTAGAGAAGAGCAGCAACTGTGCTCATGATGCATTTTGCAAGAAACCATCTCTATTCATCTCTGTTCAAGCAAGGAATCTTGCTCTCTTTTTTTAAGACATTGCAGTGCCTTCCAGTAATATGAGACTGCCAAAGGATGAACTTGGAGATAATCAGATTACACAGTTTGTTCCAAACTCTGCCACCAGCCTTCTCCATAACCTTGTGCAAATATTATTTTTTTATGCCTTCATTTGGACAATAGGATTATTATATTTTTAGAATTTTAGAACATTGATGGATACTAGCTAATTCTGTGAAGCATAACAATTCCATTCCCCCTTTTATAGTAAAATGGGTAAGATGCAATCAGATTAAAACTTTATATATATATATATTTATGTGTATATATATATATGCATTAAATAGGTTAATTTTAAAAGATTAGGCATGATCTTACTTTGACCAAACAATCCAGTTCCCTTTGACTTTAGAAAAAGAAACACCTATTGAGGCAGCAAGGTAGTCTCTAAAGAAAATCTACTACGAATTCTTGAATTAGAATAATGCACAGCTAACACATGATTAAATACAGCTGAAATGAGAATTATAAATGATACAACCCCAAATTTTCTTTTTCTTACCTGCTGGTTTACGGGAAAGTTCCTGTTGATTTTTTTAATCTATAAAAATAAATGAAAAAAAAATTAATAGTCATTAAAAAAATAAAAATTGGAAACAATGTTTATTATGCAAATAAAACAAAAAGCAAGAAAATCTCCTGCAGTAAAGGGACTGAAATCTTTGACAAGCTCCTGTGAATAATGGGACATTTCTGTGGTCACTGTGTGGTTCATTCTGCTGTTCAGAATACCAGAAAGAAGAATACATGCAAAATTATTTTCTGAATTCTACAACACTATGTTTTCTGGTTTTTTTCTGCTTAGAAGCTATAACATAAACTAGAGCATTTAACTACATAAGTAATTCAGAACAACTGCCATCCACCAAAGTCATCAAGCTTTAAGCAAATTCCTGTCCTTAAAGCATGATGGAAAACTGGGCTGGAACAGCCTTTGAAACATCCCTTGTATTCTAGGTCCAAAATCAAGTCTGCAAAATCAGTTTTGATAATTGGTCAAGGTATTTTTTTCTTAAAACATTTAACAATACCCCTAGGTAAAGAGAAAACCAGTCTGAGACACCTGGTTCATGAGGAATTTTTAGTAGCCCTGCAGATCATTGACTTCATCTAAATAAACATTGCCAGCTTTCTGACATAAAAGTGTCCAATACAAGGAGAATTATGTGTGGAACATACACATTCCTGCCATTAGTAGAATAAAAATGTTCTTTTTTATTTTAAGCATAAGCCCTGAAAGCTTTTTGCAAACCTAGAAAATCTACCATGTGCATTCATGACAGATACTTCGTACCTAGAATTTATTCTTTGCTCTCATATGCTAACTTTTCACAATTGTTTTTGTAGCTATGGGTAAATGAGTAAAACACATCTTTAAATTAAAGGCATTGTCAACTAGGAATCAATTGTATAGTCCTGAAAGCCCTGAAATGACAATGTAACAATTACACTGCTTCAATCAAAGGTATGATCACCTTTTTAGAAGAAAAGAAGAATCAAAACTGAATTTCCTCCAGTGTTTACAATATCATCTCTAAACAACTATATGCAGGGATGTGAGTGGCACTGTGTTTTGCAGGCTTTATAAAAAGAGTGTTTGCTGAAGTGGTAACCTCTTTGCATTCTTCATGCAAATACTGAGAAAGTCTGTAAGTCTCTGTCCTGTTTTCAGCTAGGATAGAGTTAATTTTCTTCCTAGTAGTTGGCATAGTGCTGTGATTTCAAGTACTATAAGAATGTTGATAACACCCTGATGGTTTAGTTGTTGCTGAGCAGGGCTTACACCAGTCAAGGAATTCTTCAGCTTCCCCTGCTCTGCCAGGTGCACAAGGAGCTGGGAGGGGGCACAGCCAGGACAGCTGACCCCAACTGGCCAAAGGGCTGTTCCATACCATATGATGTCATGCTCAGTACAGAAACTGTGCAGAGCTGGCCAGAGGGCTGTGACCACTGCTTGAGGATGGGCTGGGCATCAGTCAGCGGGTGGTGAGTGGTTGCATTACTTGGTTCTCCACAGTTTTTTCTTTTATCTCTCTCTTCTTGTTTTCCATTATTATTATTATTATTATTATTATTATATTTCAATTATTAAACCGGTCTTATCTCATTATCTCAACCCATGAGTTTTCTTTCCTTTACTATTCCGATTCTCTTCTCCATCCTAATGGGAGAGAGGGTGAGCAAGTGGCTATCTGGTGGTTGGTTGTCAACTGGGCCTAAACCACGACAGTCTGTCACTGACATCCCCCAGTTTTGCTATCAAAGAATAATTCTCACTGTCAAGAACATGCTGGCAAGCAATTTCAGTGGGTTTTCAAGTGTAACATGAATAAAAAGTGTCAGAAGAACATTTCCATCCCTCCCTTCTTGCATGTACATCAGCTTCAGTTTCCTCCTTTCTTCAATGTAAATTAAGGGGAAGCATTAGAGAGCTAGGACATTTGGTGGACAAAGTACTAAAATAAAATGAATCCACACTTCATAAGATGCCACCTATCTTACATGGTTTCTTTAAAGAAAGGGTGGATGAAAAACTTGACGGTTTGACAGAAAAACAGAGATTTCAAGACTTTGGGGATTTATTCCTAAATCTGACGTGAAATACTCCAGCATGATAAATCCATGTTTGTGTTAGTAGGTGCTATTAAATTCTTTGTCACAACTGTATTTCCTTCTAGTTTAAGTAAAGATTACAGCCAATACCAGGGAAAAATTTTTTATGAAAGAACATTGTCAAGAAAGAGAGATCTTACTATTCTAATCAAAATACTGAAAATATATCTTTATGGGTAAGTTACAGTTACATATTAAATACTTTGATAGTATATTCGTTTACTTCATATATTGAGATTAATTTTTGTAACAGAAATGAAGCACATTGTGGATACATTCCTAGCAGAATGAGGACATCAAGTCCTGATAAGGGCGGAATGCTATTAAAGGGGAAATGCTTAGCTAGTATACGGAACTTAGTTGCTAGAGTAGAGAAGCAGTAACTGCAAGCAGGATAAGATGATGACAATGAAATAACCAGTGAGTGAGCTGGAGGCCTATATATGCTTGTTGGATAGACAGTAGTATGTACGAATTAGAAAAGTGTATGTGATCGTGTGTACGGGGCATGGAAGAATATAAAAGCTGTATACAAAGGTATAATAAACGGCTTCTGGAGATCATATTGGTTGGTGTCAGGAGTCTGGTCTTCCGCAAGTGGCGACCCTGACTTGCCTACGACGGGACAATGATTTATGAAAAGGCGGAAGGACTTGGCTGGTGAGGACGGAGTAGCTGGACTACCCAGGATTTGAAAGAATATTGGAGACACTGCGCAGTGGAGCACTTAAGAGAAAGGTGAGCAGCCGAGGCTGGGAACATGGGAGCGGTTTTAACTAAAGAGGAAAAGGCAATACAGGACATGTTTCAGCATATTCTCTCTAGGAGAGCATTGAAATATGATAAAAGGACTTTAAATCCCTTATTGTGATGGGGACAGTCACACGGTTTCTTTGCCTCAGCCTGAGATGTTTTTGATTTGGACCTCTGGGATAAGCCGGGAGCCGTGTTGTGGGATGAGGTTGGCAATGGGTCTAAGGAGGCTGTCGCTTTAAGTTCGGCATGGAAACTCATTACTACGGTGCTCAAGGAACTAAAAGCCGAACGATCGGTACCTGCCTGTGCTGCAGAAGCACTAGACCCGAAAAATATCTATGCAGAGGCTTTCCCGGCTGATGCTAAGGCGTTTTTGGGGGATGAAAATGATCTGTTCGGTATCCCCATATTGCCATCAGCTCCTCCTGAGGAACAGGAAGCTGAGTCGAAAACAGATGAACCTATGATTATTGAAACAGTATTTCCCCCTCCACCTCTTATTGCACCTTTGCCAGAGACATTCTCTCCTGTTGGTGTGCAGATGATTAGAGAGGAATTGTGCAAGCAAAATCAAGAAATGCAAAAAATAATTCAGAAGTTAGCTGACTTGCCTCCAACTCCATGCAGAGGGGGTCTGTCTGATGCAGACATGTTGTTCTTACAAACTGAGTTGTCTAGGCATAATGCTGAAGTGCAAAAGCTAATAGATCAATTGGCTCACCTGCCTGTGAGGGACAATGAGATTTTACCAGGGTTGAAAGAGTTAACAGCAAATGGCAAAAGTCCGACCGAAGAGGAGCAAAGAGAATTAGAATACTGGAGGAGGATATGCAATGAGAACCAGGCGCAGCAAGCTCTGACCTCAAAGCCCAACCCACATAATTCCAACACTCTCCCTAATCCACAGGGCTCAGATAGGGACCCCCCTGATGTGGTTCAACAGTGGCATGGAGTAATTCAAAATGCAATCATCAAAGGGGACTTTATGCTTAATGCTACTGCCTTCCCTGTTCAGGTGATAGGGGGACATTTGGAGTGATGGCGTCTGTCTTTCCAAGTAACCGTTATGCGTAATGGAGCCCTGCTTTCCTGGGGATGGCTGAGCACCTGCCTGCCCATGAGAAGTGGTGAATGAATTCCTTGCTTTGCTTTGCTTGCACACGTGGCTTTTGCTTTCCCTGTTAAACTGTCTTTATCTCAACCCATGAGATTTCTCACTTTTACTCTTCTGATTCTCTCCCCCACCCTACTGTGGGGGGAGAGAGCAAGTGGCTGCGTGGTGCTTACCATAACAGTCCCTTCTGGCATGAAAGGTGTATCTGAAAACACAGAGTTGACAGAATCGGAGTCAGATTTTGTTCAAGTAGTTTTTAGGATACTCTCAACTATGATATGGGGCCTTTGATAACCGCCGTGGCGATGTGCCTGGGCTGGCAAATGGCCAGGGCATCACTGCCGTTTCTGTGCTGCTGTGCTGGACAGGCTGTGGATAAGTCCAAGCCAGAGCAGGGGCAAGAGGAGGAGTTCATAGCAATGCTAAACCTTAAGGTCTTGTCCAAAGAGACCAGGAGTGGAGATTGTAATGACTATACCTTTACATTGTTGTAACCCATTATTTGAGTTGTATGTTATAGGAATTACTACAGCAAGAACCACCTGAACCAACGGAGGACAAGCCTTACAAGAAGCAGTGCAAGTGCAGCAGTGACCTGACCTGAGCTGGCTTTGGTGCCCAGTAACTTCACACAACGCACCACCTCTGCTTGTCCTGAGTGACCAGCATAAGAGATGGAGCCCAAAGTCATGGACTAAATTAACTCAATGGACATTTTGTGGACATTTCTGGACATCTTACAAAGGCAGTCCATAGACTAAGGGAATGATATTTGTGTAATATATTAAAGGATGGGAAGGGGGTGGTTGTTAATGAGGATGTATTGTATGTGTGGGACCTGAGCATGATGTAAATGGTATGGAATAAGGGGTGGATACTGTCCTGGTTTTGGCTGGGACAGAGTTAATTTTCTT
>NW_009259975.1:2307159-2350650 GCF_000687185.1 Egretta garzetta
AGCACAGCCTTCCAGTGTGTGAACCACTCCTCGCAGTTTTGTGTCATTCGTGAACTTGCTGAGGGTACACTCTGACCCTTCATCCATGCCACTGATGAATCAGTTGAACAAGACCGGGCTGAGTACTGAGCCCTGGGGAACTCCACTAGCCACTGGCCTCCTACTAGACTCTGCACTGCCAATCAGAACCCTCTGAGCTCTGCCATTCAGCCAGTTCCTGATCCACCTCACTGTCCACTCATCCAGCCCACACTACCTGAGCTTCTCTATGAAGATATTATGGGAGACAGTGTCAAAAGCCTTGCTGAAATCAAGGTAGATAATCCATTGTATACTTCTGGCATTTTCATGTTATAATTTTTGTAACAGTATTATTCTATGGCTTAGCATCTAAAATGTTTGGTTGTTTGGGATTTTTTCTTTCAACAATAAAAAATAAGAACAAAGAAACCATAATACACCTCCAAAGAGGTGTTTATCTTTAACTCAAATTCTGTTATTTACATTAAAAGGCATATATGAATGATACTTGTGATCAAAATTTAATAGCTTATAAAGGAAACTACCTCAATATGTTTATTACACAAAAGGTTGTAAAATAATTTTTTTTCGGATTGGTTATATGATTAAAGACTTGTATACATGAAAAAAGAAACTCAAAACACCAACCCCACAATAAAACCCACACAGAAGAACAATTGCAGGTGGGAGAAACCCAAAAGCCTAATCAGAGCAATTGGTGTGCCACACTGGAGCCATGAGGCCCATGGACTGGAAGTGAGACCACCAGGTGAATCAAGGGGAGCAGCTCTCCGGATCTTTCAAACTGAGGGTAGTCACTGCCTGGCAGTGTGGAATATTTTATGAGATACAAGGGAAGAATCTCTTGGGATTGCTTATTATGGGATGTGTAGAAGATGAACCAAAGGTGGGGAAAAAGAGGGATCAAAGCGGTTTGGGGAGGAACACGCATTGCAAAATGGAAAGATAAGCAGATAAAAGGGGCTGGGTTCCATGGAAATGTTGCTGATCAGAATGCTCATCAGGCTGTGCCTGCAGCTTTCTTCACAGGCTGTCTTCCATTATTAGCAGTTTTCCTCAGTGAGGGGATCTCTTTTGTGTATGCACATGTGTGTATGGAGGTCTGAGTGCCAGTGACAGGAGTCAGACCACATGTCAGAGGGCCTGTGTGTTTGTGATGCCCGAGTATGTGCATACTGTATAGATAGACATTAGTGTGTAATCACTAGCAAAAATCAAGCTGGGGTAGCTGGCAAGCAGGATAACAGGCTTAGGAGCCATTGCGTTGACGTGGCTGTAAATCTGGGCTGGATGTTGGAAGGAACAGAGTCCGGGAGTTGGCTGCTGGAGTGGCCAGGAGGTACAAGTCAGACCATTTGTCTGGTGTTCAATGGAGAAATCTGTTTGCATATGTGTGTCTTTGTGCCTGATGCATCTGGAGATGATAATATAGAGGGCATTCATGCAAAATATTTTTTTACAGCTAAAAAACTATGCATGCCACACATGTAAGAGCAATGGAAAGAATATGATTTCTGCATATGCTGTCAGTCTCCAGCTGTGAAATAGAAGTTTTCCTAGCATTAGAAATGGAAAGGTGAACAATATGAGTATGTATGTATGTATGTATGTATGCATGTTGGATATGCATTGCATCAGTATAAAAACCAATTTTTTACATAATTTATCATATCCTAACATACACATCTCAGGAAGTTGAGATGTCTCTTTGAGAGCTTATTCTTCTCTCTTCCCTCCTTTTTTCTCCAAATACAGACAAAAACCAGACCACAGGTTAGTCACAGCTGATCACCCTCAGCCTTGGCTAAACTGGATGTCTAACTGTTAGACTACTAGACTGGATCATACCTTGATGTAATGTAGATCATACCTTGGTTTATGCTTTTCTTTATTTTTGTTCACATATTTGTGTGGATACATTCCTAGCAGAATGAGGATATCAAGTCCTGATAAGGATGGAATGCTATTAAAGGGGAAATGCTTAGCTAGTATACGGAACTTAGTTGCTAGAGTAGAGAAGCAGTAGCTGCAAGCAGGATAAGATGATGACAATGAAATAACCAATGAGTGAGCTGGAGGCTTATATGCTTGTTGGATAGACAGTAGTATGTATGAATTAGAAAAGTATACGTGATCATGTGTACGGGGCATGGAAGAATATAAAAGCTGTATGCAAAGGTATAATAAACAGCTTCTGGAGATCATATTGGTCGGCGTCAGGAGTCCGGTCTTCCACAGTATATTAGGAGCCTTGTGTACTTTTAAATGTTCCTGGGAAATGTAAATGCATAATCCAGACATCATTTTCTCATTCACAAATTTCCAGCTCATTTTTTTAAGTACGATCTAAGTACCTACATTGCATAGTTGTTTTAAGTGTTGTTACTTTGATGAATTAAAACAATCATGTTTATCTTTCAGGTAATATGGTGATGATTCCTTGAAATGCATTGGTTTTATTTACATTATAGTTTGCAAACTGCATTATAGGTGTTCAGTTCTACCTGGAACTAGAAATTGTTAGCATGATCAGTTTTTGGAACACCCTAAGTGTTTATCATTCACATGCATAAAAATTGGACATTACATAAACCCAAAAAAAGTTCTACAATTAGGCAGCAGAAGTCACTGATCTTTAAGATTATGAGATACAGTGTCTCGAGAATATGGAAAGAAAAACATTAGCCAACTTCGTTCTTCCCAGAATGTTACAAAATACACTGAATAAAATGTAATCTACAGATGATCCCGATCCCCTAAACCTTAATAATCAAATCTAAATGTAAACATTTTTCACAAATGAAATGAGAAAAAAAAATCTTCTGTTACTTGATAGATTATCTAAAAGATAATTGTTCCTTCAGTCTTCTATAATGTTACTGAACTCATTGTAATACTATTATTTATTAAGCACATCACAGCACAGAACACTACGTAACTAATGCAAATAACAACATTTGTTTTCATCAGAAGACAGCAGTATGATACACTGCAAACATATTTGCACATAATATTTTAAAATAAAACACCCTGGCAGATACTACACTAAGAAAGAAAAGCAGGCACTCTAAGCACATTCTTCAGAAAGATGTGTTTATCCAGAGCAATAAAAAATCAGGAGTGGCACAAAAGGAGACAAAAGAAGAAGCTGGAAAGACAAAGGGAAATATAAATATACTTTTGCTATCACCAAACACAGGACTAGATGGATCTTTGCTCTGGTTCTCATGGATCATCTCAATCCATCAGGAAACTGAAGTTTTCCTTTAAATCCTACATATAAGTAGAGGAAGAAAGGCCTGAGATAGTCTTGAGGTCTCATTTGAAAAGCACTCCTGTAATTCTACAAGCTTCCTTTTTAATCCTTGTACTGACTACCCTTGTATTAGCCAGTTGTACGAAGTATACAGAGAGCGTGCATGTTTTGGTGAGCTCCCAAATATGCAGATATTTGATAAATACTTTTGGAGACAACAAAGACTCAGGAATGCTCTCCTAAAGAATAAATCAGTTGAATACAAATCATTCATAACAGAGGTCTTGAACTGATGAATGGAAAGAAAAGATTTGTATATTGAGAGTTGTTATCAATTTATATCATGTAAGAGCAGTACTGAAGGACAAATGGCCATCTAAACTATGATTGCAGACCTGCATACCATCAAACTTCTTTCCTTTGCTTTCTCACTCAGAAGGATTCAGTGATTCATTGAACACTACCAGAACAGCAGTAACGGGTAGATATTACAAAGAAATACCAGATTTCTGCCTATTACATGCAAGTATAGTGGGAGCCCTAAGGACAAAAGCACAAAACCTAGTCTTCACACATCTGTGATGATCCAATAATAGGACTGCAATTACTTTTACTTAAATTAAAAAAAAAAAAAAGGTTCACTTAACAGATGAATGACTTCATTTAATCCTGCAATATTTAACCTATTCCTAAATTTGGACATTACCTTAATGATAATATTGTTATTGTGCTTCTTTAAAGAAGATATTTGTGTTACAAACAATACAGTTTCACAACAATGAATCTCCATAATTAAATACTAGCAGCAACAAGCATATTATTAAAGAGACAATGATAACAACTGAAAGCCAGTGCCTGAGAAAGCTCCTATGGTCCCATCTGAAAGTGAGAAACTACTTAAGATTTACTATAAATATTGTGAACAATAAGAATTGAAGAAATGTGAAAAAAATTACCCAGAAGGTGATAGAAGAAGCATTGCTTCAGGTAATGAAATGCAACTGGATAATTGTAGTTTATATCGTAACAGTGGTTGCTTATTGGAGCATGATTACTGCAATATCAATCACACGAAGAGTAAAAAAGCTGGTGTAGGTAATCATCAGTAAAACATCTACTCACAAAATAGTGAAATATTTTCCTCTTGAGTACCTCTTTCATTTACAATTTAAAACAATTTTACTATCCACCAAAACGAGTTTGCAATGGAAATCCATCTGAATACTTCATAGATATTCAAATCCATTTTACTTCTTGTTAAGACAACATACATTCCTGAGTAAAGATGTATTGTTCCTAACAACTATCAATCCAGTCTTCCTCTGAAGGTATCAAGGACTTCCATCTGAAATATAAATTCTTGATTCCCATAGCTAATCTTTTTAAAATTATGAATACTATGTCACTTGTATTTATAATACTTTAAATATAAACCTTATATATCTTCTATAGCTGGAAATACTAGACTCTAGAAGCTATCAGAAGCCTCCAGAATACATATTTTATTATTTTTCTCTGAATTCTTAATATTTGATGAAAGTTTTGCTGAAATTCCACCCTATTTTCCAGTAATGTTTTACTTAGCTGTTGCTATACCCTTCCTCCATACAACAGTGATTAGGATTTATGTTAAAAATTAAATAAAGTAAATTCTAAACTTTCAAAACTCTCACTGCTAGAAGAAAGATACAGCAGGGAAACAAGTTTTATAGTTAGAAGATAATGCTTGTCACTAGAAATAAACAATTTGTTTCCAGAGACTATCATTGACTTACTGTGGGATCCTAGACTTCCAAACTTCACTATATGAGTTAGTTTAAAATAGTATGCTTGAGTTATCATCCTTTACTTTATTTTCCCTGAGAATATAGCAAAATAATGTTTAAAGTTCAGAATATGGTAGGGGTAGCAGGTCATAATGACTGGTTTAGTAGATGAGAAAATGCAAAAGAAGCAGTTACATCCTCAACACATTACTAGATCAAAACACCAACAGCCCGGAGCACTTGTCAAAAGAAGAAGGTTAAGGCAAAGAAAAAAACTAGATTTTGAAGTAAGAGCACAGTGAAGAAAACCCTGGATCACTCTCCTTCACAAATTCATGGCAATAATATACGTCTGTCTGTACAAAAAAACATGAGAAACTATTGAATATACAAACTGTTGAAGAGGAAAACAATCTTATTAAACAAGAGTGCTAGATGTGATTAAGAAATGTCATTGATTTAGTCAGAATTTTTTTTTGGAGGTGGGTTTTTTTTTTTCAAAGCTTATATATATATAGTTTACAAAGGTAAATGTAGTACACAAGATTTTTATTTAATGCATTATATTTGTGCTTGGTATGAAACTTGGATGATGACAAGACAATCAGCATATATAAAAGAACAAGGCTGGGTGGTTTTGTCATTTAGAAAGTATTTATATTACAATTTTGGTAATTCATAGTAGCTAATAAGGGAGTCAAAGTCATGAAGGAAAAATCAAATCTAAAAAAGAGTATATACTGTATGTACCTAGTGTTAGGGTGACACAGCACTTGAGGTGATGAGATTGGTATTTAACAAGGATGGGTTTCAATTGGAATAATTATCTAATGAAAATAATCAATCAGATAGTTGATTATCTGGTTTAGATTGTTGATTAACAGGTCTGCAAAATAAGCAACCCCATGTCATTCTTCCAGCACAAACTAGATTATTAAATTGTTAAAAATTGATATATACGTCTCTCCTGGTTTAAAACATCAGATTTCATATTTTCTGATTTCTCAAGGAAATTAAATAATGTAGATAACTCCAATTTCAATTTTACTTTTCACTTGTAGTTTCATTACAACATAACATTTAGACTATGTAATATCTAGTATATAGTATTTACTTTCAGAAGTTTTCACAGAATGCCAAAGAAATGGAGGAAAAACTTCAGTCTAATAGTAGCCACAGTTTGTCTTATCCTAGTATTTCCGAATGCAGCTGCAAGCACTGATATGAATGTATTCATCCTATGATAATACAAAAGAATAGAAACATATGGCTGAAAAGCAACTCAATAGGGCAAAGCTGTCTGTCCAACCCATTTGAACAGTCGTGCCATGATGGCACTCTCAGTGCCTTATGAGTCAATCTATTAGCAAGTACAGCTCTACTTAGCATTGGAAGTTTTCCTCACTCTTTCTGGTTGCAGTTTAAGCCTATTACTTCTCATGTAATCCACCACAGAAACAATGAAGAAACTGCCAGCTCTTTGTGTAGCTTTTCTAAAGTTGAAACATTATTCTTTTCTTTGGGCTAAGCAGTTCCATTTCATCCTGTATTTCCTTACAAGTTCATGCTATTTTCAAACAAGCCAAAGCTGTCTTCAGTGACATTGCTTCTGCATACAAGCATCGTAGAACGCATTTTTCCTGCATGACCAGAAGGATGATTAACATAATACACCAGCTCTGACCCCCTCAGCCTTCCTTCAAGAGTCTTGTAATCACTTTTCATCTGCTTAGAGTCATGCTGAAATCAGTCATGCCCCATGAATGAGAAGTCCCACTTAATTGTCATTTGGCTAGATGGCTTTGGCAACACCCCTCAGATTTAAGCTCCTGGGAGACAGAAGGCTTCCCACAATGTTAGGTCCAGTCACTGGACTGAATTTTTCATCACACACAGGAGTGAGTCACTCATGACCAATACATCTCTTCCTCATGGGAAAGGTGATCATTAATCTCGCAGTTTTTCCAGCCTGCCAGGTTTTCATTTTACTTTTTCTCTACTCTGTCATTAGGCTTGGAACCTCAGTTACTGTAGGCAGCACAGTGATGTATCACTGCCTGAGAAGGGATCATTTCCCTATGAAGAAAACCTGCGAGTAGAAAACTCTTGTTAGGCAGGTTTTTCTCATTCACAGTAGGCGCTATTGTGGATCTTCCTGGCTTGCTGCTAATCATCTTATCCACACCTTCCGATTCCAGATTTCACTCAGTTTGACAGCCTCCTCATGTAATATCTCTATCTACTTCTTAAGACAATTCTCTAGCAGGTATGCTTCAACTGAGGCATCCTCCTCCCTCCTGAGCCTTCTCTGGGGGAAGGGAACTGCAAACCATAAATCCTGAAAATTCAATTTAAGATTTGTATTGAGACATCTATAGTTTTGATTCCCATCTAAAGTTTCCACTTTCACCATTAGCAGGTCCTGGAAGAAAAAATACCTCATAACAGAGTTTACATTCTCATCATCAGTTTGCTCTGTATGTAGCATACTTGTTGAAGCTCATTAACTTTCCTCGTTTTCCTTCTCCCTAAAAGTCCGCTTCACAGCTTTCAACTTGCTTCTCTACTCAGTCACGTGGCTCCTTGCCTTTTAGGTCTCCCTTGCCAACCTGGTGTTTTCACTCTGACTTGGCTGAAACAGAATGAGAGGCAGTTTGTTGAAGGCTGCAGCTAAACCTATTTTGTTCTTACACTCTCAGTCTATCAGCAGGCTTCTGACCTTACCCATGAAAAGTTCACAGTTTGGCAAGGTTTGCATTATTTCAGGACTCCTCACTTTGGTAGAGATAACAACATTTGCAGTTCACACTCTGACATTTAATAAGACAAAGGGGGTAGTAAAATGGCAGAAGAAATGGGAAAATTTACACAATTGTATGTAACACGTGAGACAATTAACCCTCTTGACAGAACCTAATGCCTCGTAGAATTGTAGCTAGTGATTTTTAAAATACATTTAATACCTATACAGTTGCCAGTGGCATAGACGAATGCCTTTACCTGGATGCAATGAAGCTAAAGAGGCTTTCTGCAGTCTTTACACACAACCACCGACCCAAGTTTGTTTACTTTCAATTGAGTGGATTAAAAATAGAATTATAGGAACACATAGTCTTTGTTGTATTGTGTCACATTTCACTTCTTCTGTCTAAAAGAATTACACACTTATTCTCTTGGATCTCTTAGGAAGAACAGCACTATTTATGAGACAATTTAGCTGACAATACCAGATAAACTGCTTGTGAGCGAGCTAAAAAGATCACCCAGTGTTACATTACTTGAATAATTTGGTTGACATAATATGAAACAGCTGTTGAGCCATCAGGTTCACATGATAATGAACTAGGTATTAACACAATTGCTAAATGTTATACTAAAAAAAATAATTATTTTCATATGTCTCTGTGACATAGGTATAAAAAAAGTTTTTCAGTACCTGTTTCTGCTGAAAGCTCACCATTTATCTGTATAATTAATAATTTTAAATTTCACTTGAAACACAACAAAATTACTTTGTGGTACTCTTATATTTAAAGGTCATATCCTCATATTTTGCAGAATATTTCTGGTCCCTCCTCCCTATACACAATGGGGCTCACTCTATTCTGCATTCAGATTAATGACAGACTCACTCTAGCACTGTACTGAGTTATACTCTGAGCTGGTTTTCAGTGAGAAACTCTTTTGCAATAAAGCTTCTGTATTGCCTTAAGAAGGAAAGACCGGAATCTCCTTAACCTTCTTAACAAGCTGCTGAGCCATTAGCTTTAGTTCCTTTCTAAAGAATGCGGTTCCTTCTACTTATCTCCAATTTCACCTCATAACTAAGAATTCATTATAAAATGCTAAGCAAAAGTCCTCATAAATACAGGTTTTCTCAGGTATCTTCTGGTATTTCTGAAAAGAAATGCTCAAATACTGAGCTATATGGTCATGGTGTAATGAACTGTGTATCTGTAGGACCATGGCTGAAAGGCAGGCCAAGGGGTAGAATATATCAAAGTGCTAAAAAGGTTAGGGCACAATTGTTTGCAGAAACCAATTAATTTTCAAACTCAGACTTTTTTTTAAGAAGTGTGTTAAATACTCAACTACGTTTGAGGACTATTTCAATTTCAACAACAATAATGTTAAATTGACAGAGTAGGAATAGATATATTTCTTGCCTTGGATATGATCTTGTAATTCTTAAACAGGAAGAGTTTTGAATAATTAAGAATCAACAGACTTTTCCCCAACCTCACATGAATTACCAATGTCTTGGCATTAAGAATGACTAAGACAAGCACTGAGAATACTACAGGTAAGTTTAAAGATCACTTTTGCTTTAATGTGCATTTCAGATTTGCTTATGAGAAAACTATGAACTTTTATTGAATTTCACTGCATTATACTGAGCTAAATATCATCTTTGAAAATAATTTTTCAACAGAGAACAAAAAAAAAGTAAAAAAAATTCAAATCCATTTAAAAATTACATATTTATGCATGACAGTTGTCACGGGGTATATAAAGTTCAAGAAATATTAAGTTCTTTCATTGAAAGAGCATCTGTGTCCACAGATTTCAGAACAGCAACTCACTGTCTAATTGTATTTCATCAGTAAAAGAGATTGTTTAGTCAAAAGTATATATTTTTTCTATATCAATAATTCTTGTAGTCCAAAAGAAAACACGATGTCACAAGTTAATAAATGCAAATAATAGCCTTTCATTTTTTCAAGATTTCAATATGTGTCAACTGCTCTGTTTCGACAATAAAAAAAATTCCAAAGGAAGAATCATCCTTATGACATTGAAATTATTGGAATAAATGAAATGAATTATTAATTTTTCCACAATGCCTTCTCTCATTAATCTAGTTAAGTTTTAGTTATCAATCACAGACATTACCTTTCCTGAAAGAAAAAAGCATGGCATACAAATGCTCAGAAAATTACTACATCACTATAGTTAAAAGGAAAATCAGGAAACAAATTATTAAGCAAAGATATAATGAACCATGAAGACAGTGGCATGAGTAGAAGAACACAAAAGCTGTAATTCACAAGTGAAATTTGTATGTCAAGCTGCAACAAAAATAGAGGATGTATAATGAGTAAAATTGTATGTGGTTACATTGTTATATATTGTCACAATGTGGGAATTAGCTGTATAAACCTGACATTATTATAATAACACTTAAAATAGCAATATATATCAGAATGGTGTGCTATTTGGAGAATTTAGAACTGAACAAAGCAATTAAATACCTGAATAATGTCATGCCTAGTCATAAAGCATAGGCTGCTGTGAAAGCATAAGCTCAAAGCCTAAGAAGAAAGAAATCCCAAAGATGAATGATGGCAGCAATTCCTCTATCAAATATAGAATTACTCTTTCACTATGAGTACTAACTGTTCTTAGCAGTAATTAGGTGGGTATTAACACATACAATACAATTTTTAAAAGATTTAGTTTTGAGCTGGTTATGACTGAAAAAAATAGCAATGAAATGAAGTCATAGATATATAACAACAGTTTTTACCCTGAAACCATATTCATTGGGTGTTCTAAGACACACAAAATTTATCATTTGTACTTTACTATTATTTATTTCATCTAGAAAATATCTGTACTCAGCAAATGAATGTAGAACAGAAGTTCAATCTGTTTCAGCTTATGAGTAATGTAATTAGGACACAACTGGAATTACAGAGAATGTGTATATTTAAAACTCCTATTAATGTACAACTAGTCCCCTGTCTGGTGTCTAATGTGTCCTGACATTATTTAAGATTGTGTCACACTTATTAATGGTGACAATCATCTGTTTATTACTGACCTTTTGGGTAAATTCTGATCCAAAAGAGCATTCAATACTTTGACTTTCTTGTCATTATCTAACAATGATGTTCTTTTCAATATGCAGTGAACCAACCTTATCCTTGGCCTTTCTGTTATCACTGGTGTATGTCAAAACTATTTATTTTCACCCTTACTGCTTCCCAGATGAGGAAAGCTCATCTAGTTCTACGACCTTTCTAGTTCTACATCCTAATGTGATACTTCCTGAGCCCACTCTTGGTAACAAATTCTATTCTGCTATTTCTTTCCTCTGTTTTAGGTTAATGAAGAGTTCACCATTTAGCCATCTCTCTTCTTGCACTTCCTTTTCTTTCCAGTGGACCAGTAGAGTATGCATCTTACAAAATATATGGCTATTGATTTTTGATTGTAAGTAGTATTATTGTATATTACTGCATATATTATTATATATTATCATATATATTATATTATTATATATAAGTATTTTTGATTATATAAGTATTCATATATGAAAATGTAAAAAAATTCTTTAGTACTGGCAACACTGTATTAGTAGACTACCCTGTGCTCTACAGGAAACACTACTGAGATAACAGTAGTAAACAGAGCAACAGAGGCAAACAATATAAAGAACTGCTAAGAAGCTGATGACAGACTGATAAAAAGAGTGGCAGTGTTGAAAATAATCCCATTACTAGTATGAACTTTTCTTGTCTTCTGATCTTTAGGGCAGAAGACACCGACATTCAAAAATACGAGATTTTTTTTTTAAGCTGAACGGTTAGTGGGTTTGGAGCTAAACGCTTCTTGTCTATTCAAATTCAAAATAAAAAAACTTGCCTCAGAGTTGCAGTTCTGATCAGATAAAACCGACATGGCCAGTGAAGCTACACAGACCAGTAATGCAGCAAGTAGATTTTTTTATTATTTCCTGATGACTTGGTCAAGATGCAAACTGCCTTCTAAGTCACTCCATTGTAAAGAATGAATGGTATTATAACCAGGAGCAAGGGGAAAGTTTCTGTGAGTCTGTCTTTAGGGTTTAAAAAAAAGTAAGCATAAAATGCATAAACTGTGATTTTTTCTATGAACTTACAAAGGTAATGGGAAGTGGGTTTTGAAACAGAGACTAAATAGAGGTCAGACAGCTATAATTGCTTCAAGTTAGGTTTGGCCTGCAACCTGTCCAGCTATGTAAATGGCAACTTAATTTACTGGTAGAACCGTGTGCAAACCTCAGAGAGTTCTACTTGCTATCCAAACCTAGGAACCATTCTTTTCTTTTTAATTCAAATTGCATAATATATTTTCCTGACTCCTGCTCATTACATTTTGAGATGAAAATGCTATTTATGGTTAATGTTTGGTAAATGAATGTGCTAATCTCCACACCGCTGCCGCAAGAGTAGCTAGCTTAATTAAGGTGCAGGCATACTTTGCTAAATAGTCAGGAGAGGTATACTGACTGTCTCGTTAGGCAAATAACTTTAAAAATAATCTGCTTAAAACAGATTGTCAAGAGCCTTTTAGATTTTTTTTTTTGCTGTAGTATTTTAAAAATTATAGATTATGTTTACACAGCAATATCAAGATACATTTATGTTAATCTGGTGCAAAAGGAAATAATTCTGATGTTAAACATGCACATGGGCTACAATTTATCAATTATTTAAAGAGGAACCAAAAAAGAATGTTTAGCTCCACAACTCCATAGAGACTGTGTCAGCCTAAGGACATATTTCTCCTTGTGAAACACCACATTTACAATGAAAAAAAACCCTTTAAAATTAATATTGCTACTATTACAAAATGAGGCAAACATTTAAACAGAATGCACACACTATTAAAATATAAGTTTATGAGTATCCTGTGGTTTTCTGCCTGGCAAAGAACAAAACAAGTGTTAAAAAAAATATATTCACTCACTCTAACAAATGCATCATATAGAAATATGTACAGTTGAATGACATGGCTCACTGCTGAAAGCCCAAACATATATCTAGTCATTGTTCACTCATATAATATTTAATAATTATAAAGCTAGTGTCCTTCACAATTTGCTTCTTATTTGCATTTGCGCTTTTATGACTCCTCTTATAATAATAAACTTCAAGAGTGTCTTTGCAGACATCTGGAGTATCTCAGGAAAACTCATGAGGAGAAAAATCTTTGCAACACCTCAAAATATTTCATAGAAGTGACTAATGACATTAGTAGAGCAAGACGGGAATTTGAAACAGTAAAACAGGCATCTGAACATCAGTTCCTTTTGCTTATTTGGCAGTACCTTTTTTCACGAATGGTCTCAATTAAAATTATAGTCACAATTCAGTGGGTATTTTCCAATAAGTCCAAAATTTTCCATAAAAAAATAAGTATTACATATGAGGAAATGAGTATTTTCTTCTTTCTGAATATAATAAAAAAGCAATACATTGGGCACTAGTAGGAGTTCTTCTAAATCTACCTAGAAGCTATACGTTGGTATTCCAATGAAGAAATATTAAGCAAATATATATCTAGAAATGTCCAGTAAAACTTGTATTTTCCCTCTACAATAAAACAGCTATTATTTTCCCCAGGTACATCCCTGGGAAGGGAAAGCAGCAGCCACAATGAATGGGAGGGCAAACAGGAAAGGAAAACAACAAATATTTTCATTTATATCCTTTATTCATGGACTGAGTCCATTGCTCATAAAAAAAAAAGTTTTGCATCAACCTGGTTTCCCCAAAGCAATGTGGGCTAGTTTTGCAGTAATAACTATGCCACAAATTAAGAAACCTCAGCACTCCAAAACAGTGGGGAACATCTCCTGTGATGTGAGAGCATCTCAAGAAGCATGGATTTTAATTTGATCTCAAAACCTGAGAGACATTCTTGTTAGTTTTTAAAACTTTTCTGGATTGCAAAGGAAGATCTAATAAGACAGAAGGGAAAAGCGTGAAGAAGGCTTATCTGACTACAACGTTCACAGATACAGCAAGTCCCCAGTTGCTCAGTTGAAGACATTTATGAGGCCTGGTTTTGCTGATCTTTCTTTCATGACAAACTTGGCTGCAGAAGCTTGTGCTGACTTCTCTGTCTCCTCCTGCCTGTATATCCAGCCTATGTTCCCAGCCTTCTAGTTGTGCTAAAGCAACTGTTTGGGGGATTGCACTGTTCACAAGATTAGTGAACTGAGTTGGGTTAAAAAATCTCCCAAAAGAAAAGCTGCACTGTAGTATAAGGAGTGAAGTGTCTGTGTCCAACTTGGTCATGGTAGGTAATACCAGAGTACCCACCCATCATACGGGGCATATGGTACTCAGGCCAAAGGAGCTAAGTACGTATCTGCTGCATTTAAGCAATACTCCTACTGGATAGCCTGGATGAGAGCTCTGCCTCCTGCTAAACAGCATTGGCATGAATTTTACATGTGGCTCAATGGATGGCAAAGAGAACAGTCTCTGGAAAGGGGAGCAGAGCCTCAGTCCTTCTCTGCCTCTGGACATCCTTTGGCCAGGGGTGAGAGAGATGGCACAAGGCTTGCAGGCTGAGCAGCAGAGAGAGCTCCTGTGTCTCATGTCAGGATGACTCTTCCAACCTGCAGGCTATTATGCTGAAGTATCCTCTTGCCATTTCCTATTAGAAGTGGGATACATAGGTACGTAATTCAAGGAGATTGAATTACCCTCTGGAGATGTCTGCATTCTTTATATAGTTAATGGGATAGAAGTAAGTGCCTAAGTTAGGAGGACTGGTTCACTTTCTTCAAGTCTTAAAGACATTTTCTTCTATCCATTGAATATATAGGGAGTTTGGGTGGAGAGGATCTTGTCTTCTCAGGGACAAACACCTAACATTTCTGTGAGATTACTTAATTTAGCTAAATTAGATTGAATTCCTACATTTTTACAAAAGCAGTAGTTGCAAAAAGAGAAATCTAGTTCCTTGGCAATCAGATACCAGAGAAGAAGAACTGCTAAAACTCCTTTGACAATGTTCAACCATCTGAAATATGTGAGAAGCCACAGCATGTTGACATGCCATAGGAAGTTTTTAATCCTTTTTATTACTTTACAAAATTATGTTAGGAAATAATAAACACAATGAAAACAGTATTTTCTGCTAGGCAGGTAACAGATTCTTCCCATGAGGAAACTGCTGTAAGTTTGTGTGATCATTCACTGGTAAACTTAAAAACATTTTTGGAATCTGGATATATACTACTTTCTCTGGTTTTCTACTAAGACTCATTGTCTGTACAAATAGGAAACCTGTGAAATACGCAAATAAATCACTTCTACATAGATTTGTTGCACATATTCAAATCTACCTCTGAGCAATGTGATCTAAAGAAAAAATAACTTTATCCTGTTATGTAAATGGTCAGTGCATTGTTGGCACAATGGACTACAAAAATACTTTTTACTAATCTTCTATGTGGTTTCAATGCATTACCACTGGAAGAAGAGTAGAATATCTATCAATAATTTGAAATGGAAATAAGGTTTGTCTTTCTCATGACATTCAAATGCAGCCTCATGAATAGAACTAAAACTTGTCATTTATCACAACTAGCTAAATTGTATATCTGCATTGACCTTACATCATCCTTCTGCTAATGTAGCTAAAAGTAAGTGTAAGGATTAACATGCATCAAGTTCCTCCTCGGTTGCATTTTATGTTGTATTTTATGATACTGAATCATTAAGTAGTCACAGGTGAGATGAACAGGCATTCTTTAACTACTTGGTTGACTCCTTTCCAGTAGTATTTTATGACTTCCTCATTCTCTATAGCTAAAAGTTAGTGACTACCTTTCCAATCACAGGAGATCTCATACCAAAACAGAATTTAGGAACCCAGTATGTATACTTTAGTCATAAAGAGCTCTCTTGACAAAATACCCAGACATAATGGATAATTGGCTCATAAAAAAAGCTAAATTGAGGAATAAAGAATAGATAACCTGCATCAAATATGAAAATGTATAGACATTTTAATATCAATCAAATATATGTGATTAATACCTTCTGAAACATTATTCCATATAGTAAAGGATTGCAGGTTTGATTTCAGGAAGAAATGAAGCAAGAAAAAATTTTTTTCATACATTTTTAATGGATTTAATATATTTTTCCTTCTTAAGATTAAATCTTATTCTCTGTGTACATATTTTTATGTATATGTACATATATACAGTCACACACACATAACATTAAAGCTGTTTACTTCTTTTTTTCCCCTTAATCTTAATGATAGAGATTAATTCTATGATCTCATACTGTTTTTTCCCCAGGGTGAAATTATCCTGATGAAATTCAGGATTCTATGAAGAACACTGCATCTTTGGGACGTCTGTTTCACTTATTAGCAAAGTTCAAAGTTATCTGAATTGAAGAATCAGGACAAATCCAGAAAAGCAAAAAGGCCCTCATGTTTAAGGCAGCTACATTACCCAACAAATCTATTTTTACCCATTCTTTGCCAGCAAGTTCCTAAATTAATTCAAGAAAACTATTTAAATATTTTCATTCATGAACAATAACTCCTACAGGTTTTTTAACCTGAAACACTACCAGAAAGGGTGGAAAAACAGGCAATTGCAAAGAAGGCAACAGAAGCTGAGCTTTAAGTTACTGTCTAAGTAAGTTAGGGTTACTTCAGACCAAATTTGTCTCAAGTGATCCCATAAAAGCAGTAAAGAAAATATTCCCTCATTTCACTGTGCTACAGTTGCTGATTGGTACAATTAGGAAATACTTTTTTCAGCCCGTAAAATTGTTCAAAGAAATTTTGAAACATTTAAAAAAAAAAAAGAAAGAAAGAAAGCAGAAACCTCTCATATGGTCATTATAAACAGTTCAAAAAGGTAAAAATCCCCAAAGGAAATTAATAATCCTTCAGTGCAGTAAGTCACAGAGTACCAGGCATTGGGAAATGAGAATGAAACAGGGTGCTTCATTCTCAGTTTTTCAAGCTTGACTTTATGACCTCAATGATAGTCTTTGAAATGGGCTTTGTATGTAATTACCTCATTTTCTGAAATAAACAAACTGTTGAAAAAAAAACCAAAACAACCCTGCAATCATGTTGATGCCCACACAGGTAATCAGCAGGGCTATAATTTCAGACTTTTCAGATTTTCCCTGCAGATGCCTGCCACTTGACTACATGAGGTATTTTTAGGAGATGGGAAACTTGTCACAGTGTTTCATAATACCTTTTGTTAGCGGAGAAATGGCAAGTCCGAAGTATTTTGGGGTCAGTTCCTTAGCAGCACATTCTGCCTAGTGGTCATTTGTTGTTTTGCCTGTTTGCCTGTCAGCTGGGCTTGTTTGCCCCAACCTCTTAAAACTGTCCTGGAATTACTGAAATTCCTGTTTTCTCCCCCACCCCTCTTCCTCTTCCTCTGAGTCCGTTCTTTTCCTCAGGCGAATATAAGCTGTGCACTACCTGAATGCACTGGATGTCTACGGCACTTTATGAAGCAAGACAACCAAATGGAAAAAGTGCTTTCAACACATTAGACTACTAATAACGTATACCCTGAGGTGTTTTATGGCTTTTTGAGTGCATTTAAATTTCTTTTAATTACATATTTTTTAAAATTGGTTGTGAAAGAAAGGCAAAACTTTTGATGTAACCACCTTTTAAAAAACATATTTTAAAAGTGAGTAAGAGGAAAAGGATGTGAAAACAAGCTAACCTTGCTTTAAAATACAAATAATGAATATTTGTTCATGTTTGTTTTGTGGGGTTTTTTTTATGACAGCAAAGAGGAGGGATACAAAACAAAAGGTTATTATTGCCTAGCCTCCCAGTTGCTGTTTTATCAACAGCAGTTTGTGATTCAACATCCACTTTCAACACCATCTCACTAAAAATAAACCAATTGTGGAATATTGAACAGTTTACTGCACAACAAAAACTAGGCTGAAGTAGCTGGAAGTCTCCAACTGCTACTGAAAGGGCACCTTGGCATTTTGGCAGGAAAGGGCAACTTATAATGAGTACTTTCTTTTTCCAGGTGTTACCTCTCTGCAAAAACCCAAGTGGCTTACCTACTTTCCCAGTCAGACTGCTCCTACTTCCTTTATTCTTGTCATCGTTTCTTTGCCGCTTTAAATCAATGACGAGATTTTTTTTTTTTTTTTCTTAATTACAGGCTCCTTGCTACCTTTTACCAGGGTGGGAAATTGAGAGCAAGTATGACATCACTCCAAAGTGTCTTGTAACTAAATAGATTATAGTCTTTCTTATAACGTGTCAACTTAAGCCTTCAATAATAATAGAATGAAGGAAGATGATAAAAAGCCTCAGAGCTTAATATAAATCCTACATAGATTAAAGAATATACTGAATATTCTGATGTTTTCCTTTTATTTAAATACTAGTGCAAGGCTATGGTTTGACTGCATACAAAATTAGATGAATCAGATAAAGTGCAGGGATTCTTTGCTATTTGATGTATAAAACTGCAAAAATATTCTCTCTGCAATAATGTGGCTTTCTTTTTTACGGCTTACATTTAACAGCTAAATTGTGGTTCTTCTGTTTGAATAATATTTAAAAAGAGGGCTTTTGCTTTTATTGTCTCTAAGGACATTGTTTCTCTTAAATTCCATTTTAGAGCTGTATAGTAGTAATTTATAGTCACACAGATATTTTTATTATTTTTATTTAATTTTATTAGATATTATTGACCTCTGTAAGACTTGTGATACTACGTTCAGCAAAACTGGAAAGATATTAAAAATAGCATTAATAGATCTAACATTTGGGAGAAGTTTGGTACAGAGAGGCAATTTCATTTCATTTGAGACACTGTCATGGCTAATTGAAGTTTACAATGTGTATTCAAAATCAAGACAGCAAGACTGCATGTCTTAATGATGAATGCTGTTACCAAAATCAGAATGTATCATAACAAATGCTCCAGCTATGAAGACAAAAGTTTCTTCCTGCAAGTTTCCCAGATAAGGTGACTATCCTGAAAGAAATATTTCTCAAAGAAATATTCTTTTCTTGCACTGTTTTCCTGACCTGCCACATGCTAGACATTGTCCTTTAAACTCAGGTACAACATAAAAGTGCAGATGAAACACACTGGAGCAATAGCAATACACTGCAAAACTTAACTTTTCCTTGCAGCTAAATCAGTACACCCAAGAGGATATAAATATCCCACAATTCTTCAGTCAACAAGGTACAGGCAACAAGTTAGTAAAATAAGACATGCAACAAATTGCACAAAATGTAGGTAAATAAGAGACGAGGCCATGTGTAGCACCTGATAACAGTGACATAGAAACAGGTGTGCTTTTAAATGTCAGGCTGGTAACATCCCATATTAAACAATGGAGGAAAAAATAGGAGAGATTTGATTTATGTGATTTTGATGCTGCACTGACTACATTTATTCACTTAGATCTATGTGCCTTAAGAGAACTGTATATGGAAAAAAAATGGCAGCAGTATGTTACAAGCGTATCCATTTCTGAGTTTTAAATGTTCCTACAGAGACCTAAATATCAGTATTGGAATGACTACCTCTATAAGCTTCCCTTCACAAGGTCTAGAATGGGATGCAGAACAAAAAAAAAATCAAAGTGTCAGAACTCTGTACACACCTGAATGCCTAATACTGCTTAAAACGCAGGTGAACTGTTTAAACTTCTGTTGAACTGATAGTGCTCAATTTATCTGAGTAGTTCTGTCTTGGGAAAAGTAAATCATGTATGTAAAAAGTATTCTATTAGTAATATTTTGAAGACTTCCTCTAATCTTCTGTTGGTTTGGTCTTCATTTTACAAACTTTTCAACTTCTAAATTATAGAGAGTATTTGTCTTTTGCACTACTATAGAATATAGCACGGTATGACGTTTGACACTGACGTTGATCTTTTTGGATTTGTTCCTAACTTGCATAGCTTATTAACCAACAAAAAGTTAAATACTATTGCAATACACAATTCACGAGGTGTCTAAGAGCATAAAATCCCAGAAAACTCCAAAATTACTAACATCAGAGCATCCTGATGGTCTGCCATAGTATTTCAACTAAAAAATTGAAATGTGAAATCTGTTCACTTCATATGAGTGACATTGATTTATTCATGTAACATAACATTCCACAGTATGTTCTTACTGGTGGTAGCATCCACCAGAAAAATGAGACATATACTATTAATTTATTTCAACAACTTACAAAACACCGAATGTAGTCCTGTGATATTTTACTCTTCCCACAAGTGGAACAGATAATATTACTCTAATTGTTTTTGTTTTTTTCCCCTGTTTTGTACTTCTTTCTCCTCCCTCTACCTAGTGACATATAGAATCCCTAAATAATTATCCAAACTTCAGCATTGTACAGATAAAGTATTATTCTTCTCTTTTCTTCAGTGAAAGTGAGGACAAATATATTTGTTCCCTTAGTAGCAGTTTCTTTCATTAGGCATTTCATTTTAAGCATATGATTAAAGCCATGATTTCAACTGAACTTTTTAACTTTGTTCAAAATAAAGGCTTAAGTTCAGGAAAACACATACATTGTGCCAAACTCATACTCAGTTTGTAGACCTCTTAGTCCTACTGCTTTCACACTACCACCATGCTTCCACCATAAACATAGGTGTGCCTCAGTAATTTCACAGATACATGTTATTTTACACAGAAAATATACCATGATGGAGTAAAGTGAAGTTATAGTGAACCAAATCTTGCAAGAATTTATGGGCATTCTCAAGATAAACTTAAAACTAACTTTTTGTCGCCTCCTGCTTGGCAACCTTATCTCAGTTGTCTTTCATTCCTATCTGATGAAGTTCTTGCTGTTTCTTCTCCGTCAAGTGCAAGCTTCAAGGTAAGAAGCATAAACGTGTAATTGCTGCAGTGTCTCCCATGGAAGGCCCATCCATGGGATTGTTTAGGGAGAAAAGGTCACCCCTACCTATCAAAACGGATTGTACAAAGAAAAAAAGAAGGGTAATTGTCGTGGGCGATTCCCTTCTGAAGGGAACTGAGGGCCCAATATGCCGCCCGGACCCATCCCACAGGGAAGTCTGCTGCCTCCCTGGGGCCCGGGTCAGGGACATTGCAAAGAGACTCCCTGGTCTGGTACGGCCCTCAGACTACTATCCGCTGTTGATTGTACAGGCAGGCAGCGATGAGATAGCAGAGAGGAGCCCGAAGTCAATCAAAAGGGACTTCAGGATGCTAGGGAAAATGGTTGGAGGATCAGGAGCGCAGGTAGTGTTCTCCTCGATCCCGTTAGTGTCAGGAGGGAACATGGAAAGGATCAGGAAAACCAGAGCGGTTAATGCGTGGCTCAAAGGTTGGTGCCATCGGAAGGGCTTGGGGTTCTTTGACTATGGGGAGGTTTTTACGGCGCCGGGCCTGTTGACAACAGACGGTGCCCAGCTCTCTCAGAGGGGAAAAAGGATCCTCGCTCATGAACTGGCGGGGCTTGTTGAGAGGGCTTTAAACTAGGCCTGAAGGGGTTTAGTGGTGGGATGGCAGGGTTAGGTTAACGGTTGGACTCGATGATCTTAAAGGTCTTTTCCAACCAAAGTGATTCTATGATTCTATGATTCTATGAAATGATGGAAGAGGAAGGGGAAAAGAAGTATGATTGCACTCACTGTATAAAAATCTACCACATAGGAAGCAATGGGCAAGTGACAAATATTGAGTCAGGAGGATAAATCCCCAAAGACTCCCTTAAGCTATATCCTAGAAGATGCTAACTGCAATTTTTTTTTAATTATTATTCTTTTGTTAAGAAGACCTAAAGCTTCTGTCTTTTGTTTGTTTGTTTGTTTGTTTGTTTAATTTTGGCAGCACTCAAATAGAATATTGTGGTACTGAAAAAATTTTCAGTTGAATCAGCTTTGAAAAAGACCTTGGGTAAAACCTCATCCCTGCTAAAGACATGAAGAGTTTTGCCTTTAAGTCCCTTGAAAATTGCACCAATTAGGGATGTATCTGGAACAGGTGGATCTTTATAGGCCACATGATTTTGGAGTATTTTTCTTAAACTATTCCAGAGTGCAGTTACTGTAATCATAAAATTCTGTAACAAAGTAGGTGGTAAAGAATAGAAATCAGTATTAAAATTAATGCAGATTAGAAGTTCATGGAAAGACCAACAGTTCATATCTGAATTGGAACAGCAGAAGTGAAAATTTCTACTTGGAGCATGAGTAAGAAAAGGTAGAATCAGCAGCTTGTTCCCTTTCTAATTGTCTTTGGCGTGCCATCCAAACTGGCAACAAAAAGAGATAAAACCCTTTTCTACCTCATCAATTCATAGAGGAATTAGAGTTCCCAAATCTAGGTTCAATTTAACATATTCAGGTTTCAGCACATGAATTTCAGTTTCAGGATTGCTTAGGGTAAACTTTGGATCTAATATAACCCCTCTGGTTTTCGAGGCTACTGCTAAAACTGATGAATTTTTAACACAAATGCAGCTCAAGTGACTCAAGTTGGAGAGGAATCCATCTTCAGAAATGAATGGTCTTTATGGATTCATCACATCATCTATTATAGTGTGATATTAAGTTGCTTTCAACAATGCATTTCTGAAGTACGCATTTTGGTTGCATACCGATATACAAGTCAATTCATGTTTTGTAATTTTAAAGCAATGTACTTCATAGAATCATAGAATCATAGAATCGCTTTGGTTGGAAAAGACCTTTAAGATCATCGAGTCCAACCTTTAACCTAACCCTGACATCCCACCACTAAACCATATCCCTAAGCACCTCATCTATCCTTCTTTTAAATACCTCCAAGGATGGGGACTCTACCACCTCCCTGGGCAGCCCATTCCAGAGCCTGACAACCCTTTCAGTGAAGAAGTTTTTCCTAATATCTAACCTAAACCTGCCCTGGCGCAGCTTCAAACCATTCCCCCTCGTCCTATCATCTGTTACCAGAGAGAAGAGGCCGACCCCCCTACTTCATATCATACATAATCTTTCCATGATTTCTGGGGAGGTAAAGAAATTCCAATTAGTGGTATAACTCTCACTGTTCTATAAACACTGGAGGACACTACTTCTAATTTACTGAATACAAACAAAAAGAGTGCATACCTGAAGTCTGTCTTCTGATGAAAATTTGAAATGAAGTCAACTAGATCAGTCAGCATACTGATTTCTTTCTTAATCTCTTCTGTAATAGAATATAATTTTCTATATCTCTGCATTAAAACTGTAACTATCTTGTTGAATAATAATACAAGTTTTATCTTACACTGTACAATGATTGATAGTCTAACCACTGCAGGCAAAATGTGTTTGCCTGCAGACACCATCTTTCAGCCTCCATTACATATATTCAGTTAGCGACACTGACTTTCAAAGATGATGATGTCAAGACAATTTGGTTTTGTTTCTACTCTGGCCTTTTTGTTCTCTTCTTGTTCTTTGGTACGTACTGGCTACAAAGACGATTCTGCAATTGAGTCACACCACCTTTGTGTCAGATGTGGACATATTAGATCATGACAGAAGAGATTTTGACGCTACCCTTATAAAAATTTAATTGACCTATAGACTCAAACATGAGATTTTGGAGCCAGGGGACTCACATTTCACAGCTGTAAGATGCATATGGGAACATAGGGAGAGAAAGCCATGTCCTTCCCCCACACATTTGTGGTGTTTGAAACACCACATGACTTTGTTCAGCCAGCTTGTGTGTGAAAAAGTAAAATAATTCAGATTTTCTTTTTGAGACTAGTATGCTATTGTCAAAATATCCAGGAATTTCTTTGGCAGATTTATTCAGAGAAACCCTCTCTGGCCCCTCAAAGACACCAGTGACAGGATATTCATGTCTCCTTAAGTATTGAAGTCTGAACTCACCACCCTAGGGTCCCTTACCAGTCAAAGGAAAGAAAGACATGTCCAGGGGGAATTAATCTCATCATAAAACAGATGTTGAAAGAAAATCATAAGGATCATTCTCCGGACATTCTGCTTTAAGACATCTAAAATTAGGCAAGATAAATCCCACCCAAATCTATAGAGTCCAAACTTGACACACTGGTAAAGGAAATGCTTTCTGAAACAGCTTAGTTTTTATAGTCTTCCTTGTTTTCATCTGCTTCCTTCTTTTTCAAAAGGTAGATGTGAGAAAGAGCATGTAAGTTAATATTTCTGTGAGCTACATGGTATTTAAATTAAACAAATTCTTTTTCATAATCCCTAGATAGAGATAAGAAGTTAATTGAAACTAAAAAATAGTACATTTGTCCAAAAGTTCAAATAAAGACCTATACTCTCTTTGTTTCTTTGTTAATGGATGCCACAGTAAAGGACAATGACTGTGAATAAATGCCTCTCTCAGATGAAAAATGCTAACATCGACAGTATGTATATGCCTATAAAGATCTTGTAAAGAAAGAAAATATAGGGACCTCTAATCACGTCTAGTCATTGTTCTGAGCAACAGTTTGGGTTTTTTCCCCTGTGCTTCTAATGTTATATTCACTTGTCACATATGCTGTCAAATAACTAATTCTTTCTGGCAACTGGCAATTAAAAAGAAAAGTATATTACAGAAAATAAAGTCTCATTGGTTTCCATAAATTCATATGGGCTATGAACAATTAGGACAGTTCTAAACATACATTAATGGATAATTGTCATAAGCCCTAACTCTCACTGTTACTTTACAGGATAAAAATATAAATACAAAAATTCTCATAATAGTTGTACAATTTACTATTTCCATCTTATAAAACATCAGATACTTTGGCTTTGTATTTTATGTAAACTAGTGTAGAATTATAAACTTTACTTATTTTTATAATTCTGAAAATATATCATATAACAACAGTGCGTTACCAAAATTCAAGTTATGCTAAGCAACAATAATTATAGTCTCATCAGAGCTATATAAAGCATTATCAGATAAAATTTAGGTGCATCTATCTGTTGTTATAATTAAACAAATACACTACTTTAGGTAGCAAGAATCATTAATAATCTGAACTAAAGATGGCAAGAGGAAAAATCAGCACCTTCATTTGTCAGAATGGCTAGTGAGGCAAGAAAGATTCTATAACAGCAACAGCATCATAAGGATGAATAAAGAGCCATAAAGTTGGCTTGTACTGCGTGGAAGCTTGCAGATGGTGGATGAATTAATGTCTGTCACATTTTTATAATACAATCACTTTTACACATTGCTGCCAGATGGAACATAGTTTTGCATCTTGAATATAAATCTCCAAGAAATACAACTTCCTTCAATGTGTTCCCTGTATTTGAAATAAAAGCAAATTCAGAGGCAGGTTTGGGAGGCTAAAGCAGATTTAAGGAAATCTGAGAGAATATAAATCAAATCCTCAAGGGCTTCCTTGTTATAACTCAATTCACAATAACGGAGTTGGCCACGTGTTCTGTATTTTTTGAGGAAAAACAGGAAAGGTATCATACACTTCTACAGGAAAAACTACATGTCACTTATCAAATGCAAAATACATCCTAGGCAGGTCCAGAAGACCTTTCAATCAAACTTACTAGTAGTTTGGCAAAACTTTTGCATAACATTTATTCTTGTTTCAATAAAAAGAAATATCTATCCTACAAGATCAGATCATAAAAGTACAGTGCATGAAGCATAAAACCTTGCTGATAATAAACATTGCAATAAGCACCTTGCTGTTCTCCTTGTGTTAAATAATACCTAAACAGACCTAATATCTAATTCAGATCTGATTATACCAGTCTTTATACAGATGTGCTTTCTCAAACTATCAAGAAAGTACAGAATTATTTGCTTTTCTGTGTGCTTACCCATCACACCTGGCTTTCTCCTGTGTGTCTGGTCTTTGTTTCTAATGCTAGCTGGTATTGTGAAGAAGCAAATAACTCTGATAGCGATGAATTGAACTATATGACTGTAGGGGAGAATATTTTCCCATTCAATGATTTCTCACAGAGTCTAATTTAATGACAAACTTGACTTGACTTCTCTCAGACAGCCTCAAGCTCTGTTTATATGCAGATAATTCTGTGTGTGAACCCATTAGGCTTTTATGACAGTTACAATCAAATTTGATTGGGAAACCTTCTGGCTTACTTGGATCCATACTTACATTGTGCTTTGTGAGGTTGGAAATGTTACTTGCTATTGCTTGTAGCCAGTCAATACAGTCTTCAGCAGAGAGACACTGAATTATTCCACTGCAAACCCCATCCACAGCAATTACTTGGAACGCATTTTGCCTATAGACATGTCATAACAGATCAGGTCAGAAGAAAATTTCATCTGGTCTAGCATATCATCTTAACAATACTTGTAGAAATGCTTTTCTTTCAACTACAACGAAGGTCAGCCACTGAACACTGATAAATTGCTGGTTTTCCTGTTTTATAAATACCTGACATATTAAAAAGATCATGCTAAAAGGTCAACTCAGATTAAATTAAGTTTCTGTAAAGCTATAGAAAAATTCCATAGACTAGCTCCACAGAACCTTGACCAACACTGTGCGACTTCAGAAGCTAAACAAGTGAAACAGCTGATGCATACCAAAGAGTTAATTCTTTAATACTGCAGATCATAGAGAAGGAAAGTGTGCACTGGACACTGTAGGCAATCATTTGAGAAATTCAGTGGTATACAGTACATTTTTCTCAAAACCTTTTGTTTCATTTTTCTAATACATTCTTTAAATACAGTAAGATTCCTGTCTGGACACACCTTGTTGGCTGCTCTTGGTTATAGAATTTTGATCCTCTTCTAAATTACTGATAGAAAAGCTGGAGAATTCAAAATTGATCAGGTAGCACTGACTTTTCCCATTACATTTCTGAATATAGGATCATCAGCAAAATACACTGGAATGCCAAGAGACGTCCAATGACAAAAGCAGTGGCCACCTGGGTGCCTCTATCTCAGCACCAATCTGGGCACCTACACAATAATGTGTCACGCATTATAGACTGACTTTCCACAGGTGAGTGCTGAGCAATTATAAAGCAAGAGAAAACTTTCAGATGCTAAAGCAGTAGCAAATCTAATTTCTTCAGTAAATAGCCTTCTTGGCTAACAGCCTTTGGAAGGCTTACAGGTCTCTGTCTTCAGAACCAAAAAAACCTCAATATTAATCCATATCCAAGAGTAAGGCATTACTAAACATACAGGGAATACCAAGTTCCACTGCTGGCATTTTGCTACAAACCCATCCGTTAATGATCAATTTATGTTTTAAAATCAAGTACATCATTCAGCTTCTTTGAGAATGGCTCAGGCAAAGTGAGTGTTATCTTCAGTGTAAAACTGAGTGTCACTGATGACAGTTTCTGTCATCTCATGACAGATATTCATTCCGCAGAGTTTTTTTTTTTACCTCTTGAAATCATATTCTAGTTGTGTAGAATGTAGATCTAATAACTATCTCTATCATACAGGTCTTTGCTGCATCCGTGTCAAGCATAGGCTTTTCATTCAGTCATAAGAAGCGTTAAAAATGAATTAAAGCCATGCCTTTGCTTTGAGAGTCCCATCATGAGAACTAGCTCTCACAGGAGGATAAGGCTTATATATCCTAGCATGATCATGTAGAGAGCAGTGGTTATCTAAATCCATCAGCTAACTTATCAGTTTAGTTGCCTTTTCACCCGGGTAGTGTTTTTTCTTTAAAATCCAAAGTTACAAACTGAGAGCTACTTCTGTCAATGACTCATTTTCACAGTAATTCACAAAAATGTTTTGAGGAAGATTTATTTAAAGCCTCTTCAGGTAATATAGCTAGCGTTTGTTTTCTATAACCTTCATTTTAAATGGCTATAAATAGTAAAGTCTTCCAGAATAAAATTCTAAATAAGTCTACATAAAGAGCATAGCAGGATGCTCAGACATATTTGTTGATTAGGTCTTACACAAAAAAATAGCAGTATTTTCAGGACTTTCCTTCTTTCTACTCAGCCTATTGTAAACCAAAGTAGGAATCCAAGGAATCTATTAATGTGTGACACTAAACTGCACAAGCAAAGGAAACCAAAGATTCAGTCCTGATGCACAAATTTCCTTTACACTACACAGCGAATCTGATGCATTTGGGGCATCAGACTGTTCCTACTGTTCTTAGGTGTTTGATCTGTGCATATACAAAACCATTCATCCAGAAGGTTCGTGCCCAAGTATCAATAAGCACAGACTATAAATTGCATGGCTACATAATAAATTACTTCTCAACATTGTCTGGGCAGTAGATATCCTTAGCCTTAGGTTACTGTAATAGTATTTTCTGGAATTAGTCTACCAGCCAAAGTCTATACTACCACAAAAACCTGAAAAATAAGGTATTAAATACATGCTTTGTACTGAGTAGAACAAATAGTATATCAATCATTTTGTAATACAGCCAAAAAGTTAAGATCAGATGAATTCTTATTCAGCTACACATCTCAGGCTCTGTGCCTTCTAGAACTCAAGAGTTACATTTGAAATTAAGACACTTTCCAAGATTAACCTGAATGCCCTCTAAAATTTTATATGAATACCCTCTGGAATTCATGCATCTCAAGCACCCCGCTGGAAAAGCTAGAATATGATTATGAGGCATAATAGTGTATGTGATAATTTTATGATGTATTTCTGTGGCAGTCTTTTCAAACTCTGAAACATAAAAAGTTATTAGGCTTTATATAATGAAAACAGCCTTGTAAATATTAACTACAGAAAATGTAACTAATTAAATTCCATTTCATGTTGCTTTCTTATATTATTTTCAATATCCTTTCCTTAATGTTGCTTTTTATAGCAGTGTCTTAAAAATTATCTACCTTTCTCTCATAACAAATTTTGAGAGGGAGCCACATTTTAAAATGTTTACAGTAATTTAAAAGACTCTTATAAGCTGTCTTGCTGGCAAGAAAAAAATGTTAGTTGTATGCATTTTTTGAAGAAAACCCCACTTCCTCTCTCATATTTATACTGCATTTTTGTTTCCTTTAACTACTCTTATTTCCTCATGTTAGACAGCATAAATGGACACAAGGAGAAAATTATCAGAGCAGTTATTCAAGGTTTGAGTGTGAATTCAGATGTTTTGTATGAATATACTTTTAAAATTATTTTTGGGAAATGCAGATCTTGGTAATATCATTGCTACCTAAAAATCTTTCTCTGTAATGTACCAGTTCTATAATGTGCATTTTAAGGTTCTGTTTTATTGATTGACTGAACTTTAAACCCCTAGCTCTATGAACAGTTGAATATGTCCTAATTTTCCATGTGAGTAGTTGTATTCAATTTAACATAAGCTGTTGTAGCCTTTGGTTTACACCTTGACTCCCTGGGCCAGCCATTGTTCCTCAACAAAACAAGGATGATGCAGCCAAGGAAATACGATTTTGCTATTACCAGTCAAAAGCTGCAGGCTGTTTTTAGCTTCACAGTTATCTAGTGGTGAAATGACTATTGCCTAACCTGCTTTAATTTCAGCTCTGTGAATAGGAAAATGGCTGGCAGAAGTGTACTTCTAACAGCCCTTAGAATTAACTGAGGCCATGGGAGGTTTATGTGCAACTTTCAAATGTTTGCTGAGAACCAGTGAGAAAGAAATAGGCTGTGATAAGAAACAATAAGATTCATCCTGCACAAAACCCCAAACGGAGGTTGAAGAAAGCTCCTCTTCCCCTAGTTTCTGGGGGAGATCATAAACACACCCCTGAGGGCAGACAGTATCAGTGGACTGTAGGACCCATAGAAACACTGGAAGGGTGAGCAGAACAACAGAGAAAAGATACCGGGGAGGTTCTTTCACAAAATTCCAGAAATATTACTGAAGCTTTCTATGTTAATTAGGTAATTTTACATGTGTATGAATGGAGGAACTGGAAATTTTAAACCACTAATACCTGATGGACCATCAAGGCATAGCATAATACACTGTTCTGCCCAGACTCACACATCGAAGCTGGCAGACATGAAAGTTAAATGGGAAAGCCAGATTTTATTTTAATTAGTAAGGCCTCACAGCCTCACAAATAAGTCCTCTGTACTTATTTCAAGAGTTAGTTTCAGATGGGTTAGAAGAAGAAGTAATGGAGAAACAGGCTTTATAACTGTAGACAGCTGTCCTCCAATTAATGACTTACATGCTGGAACTCACAGATTTTGTTAGTGTTAGAACTTCATTCTTATATATACAGATGATAAATTAATCCACACAATACCTAGGTGTCTAAAATTTTAACAAGCATGACCTGACTTATATACCTTGCCTTGTTGATTTTGTAGCTAATGTATTTCTTTTCTATTTAAATGCATAACACTTGAAAAACAGTAATCATTCCAGAATATTCTTATCTTCCTTTCTGATTTCTTCTGATTTACTAGGATAATATTAAATTAAACAATAACAGGTTGTTGTCTATATGATGCAATAAATTTAAATCTGACTATGAGTTTTGGACAACTTCCCCAGTGATTGGGAGACAAAACAGCAATGAAATTCAATGTTAATAAATTCAAAGTATCATATATGGGGAAAAAAAAACCCCTTAGCTATAGATAAGCAACAAAGAACCTTATTTTAGCTATAAACATTGAAGAAAAAAATGCAAGAGTTACAAACAATTCTCTGAAAACCATCACCTTAGTGCTGTGAAAGTCAAAAGGTAATAGGTTATTATAAAGTGTTAGATAAGAACAGAGAAAAAAATGGAAAATATCATTATGTCTTAATGTAAGTCAAGAGGATCCTTCTTGCAGTCTTGATCACCTTGTCTCATAAAAGATATATTAGAACTATGAAAGAAACAGAGTGAACAACAAGGATAATCAGAGCTATGGAAGGATTTCCTTAAAAGGATGTAACAATAGGGATCCTTCAAACTGGAAAACAGAAGACAGTCATCTGAAGTTATAAAAACATAAATCAGGAATGCTTATTTAGCATTTTGCTTGATACAAGGGTCAGGGCCCAGACTCCAGCCTCTTACCCCCCCTGATGCCCAGCTGCCTGTGCTTGAGGCCAGTTCTGCCATGGGATCTGGCTATGGGATGTGGGATCAGGCTGCTGTAAAAGAGCTTGAGTAGGGGGTCTCTCCCTCCCTTTACTCAGGAGCTGCGTATCAGCTCAGGCCCTTGCCCTTGGTACCCGTCCGAGTTTTGTTGCAGACTGTGCCTAGACATGTGTCCCATTGATTTGGACCCAACCCATGGGCTTACTTCCCAGCCTGACCTGAGCCTTACCTCACCATGATGGACTCATCTGAAGACCACCCGTAGGCCTGCTCTGCTCCT
Source organism: Egretta garzetta (assembly GCF_000687185.1). NCBI lineage: Eukaryota > Metazoa > Chordata > Aves > Pelecaniformes > Ardeidae > Egretta > Egretta garzetta. The sequence continues at coordinate 2,338,300 of NW_009259975.1, forward strand.
CCACTGGGGGCAGTTGGACAGGGCCTTTGACTGCATTGACACTGCCTCATCCAGCCCCTCTGTCACCCTCTGCTCTTGGCTCACCTTCCCCATGGAGCAGCCAGCCCTTGCTGCTCCCAAACAACAAGTTTATTTCACCCAATGAAGTTATCAGGTGAGAGATTTAACAGACAGGAAAGGAAATATCTTTTCAAAACATAATTACATTGCAGAGCTTAATGCCACAGTGCATGGCAAAACCCAAAGGTATAATAAAAAGCAGCTTAGAAAGAAGCTTTTGAGGACAGGAGCATAAGCAGTTATTAAATATGATGACCTACGTGCAATCTGAAACTGAGAAACATGCTGACCACTAGGTGCAAGTGGGAAGAACACACATCTTCCCCACATACCTGGTCCTGGCTGACGTCAGAGCAATATGGGCCGAGATGGACCTAGACCTTATGAAAGCTCCTATGTTTCATGTCTTTGTCAGCTGCGGTGGAACTAATAATGCCATTCCTCTAACAAGGCAACTCCCTAAGGCTTTTATCTGTCAACCAAGAAGTCAAGCTTCAACTTTCTAAACTTCTTTACCTGCACAAATCTGATCCTGGAAGGTACTGGGAAAACCGTGAATGAAGAAGTGGAATTAATCGGAGATCACACCACCTTTTTTCCCACCTAAGTCCTGGGGATGCTGGCCATGAGGAACATGATAATGTATCCTGAAAAATATTAAAAGGTCCTTCTCAGTTTTGGGCTTCATCATAAGTACTCAGCAGACTTGGAAAGAGAGAGATAGACTTCAAAGACTTTGTATTTCATTTGGCATTGTATTCCACTTTCTGCAAATCATTTTGCATCAGTTTTAGCTAGCACTGGAGAGTTTCTGAACTTTTTCTCACAAATAAAACAAATCTATATAAACCTCAAGATCAATATGCTTAGAGGAAGTGTGAGGAACAGTATTCTAAAAACCTAGGGAAAACAGATTGTCTCCTTTTTTTGAAATGACTAGTCAAGAATAGAAGTGAATATTTACTGTGTACCACATCACCAGCTACTAGTTTTATACCTGTACCCTGAATAAAGGTTCAGTATACAACCATAATTCACATTTTTCCTGTAGCCCTGTACACATTTACACACGTCTATTCTAATGACATCACCTCAAAACCTGGTAATTATGAATGGGATTTAACATGTGATGAAAATTGTTTAGTCAAAACAATGTGCTTATGACAAATTTTACCTATTTACACAAGACATTACTTATATGAATAGTGACATATCATGTCTATGATCATATATACAGAGAATGACTATATAAATATCTACAGTCCAACTTCACCAGTATTTTTACAGAATATAGATTTGAACAAGAAATGCTTATAAAAAATGAAATTATCAACATTTATTTTTATAAATCCAACACCTCTTCCTTTCTTTATAAAATGCTTTATGAAAAAGTACTAGTGATTATGTTATTTTTCTGAAGAAGCATGATTCTCACTGAAATGTATGTAGCACTTTTGGTATATCAGTAAAGTTGTACCTGCCAATCCTGAATAATTTACAATTTTTTAACCTCAGACTTAATTTTTTTTTCTTACTTGAATCTTCTATAAAATAAATACTACAAAAATTAAGTACACCTTGTATTTTTCTAGAGTAAGATTTTCATTTAAGATCTATGGAATTATAAATCTTTGCCAATTTGAACTTTACTTTTACATATATATTCATATATCTTTTACATATGTAAAATAAAAGATCACTATGAACATCAATTTATCTGAACAGCAGGCTTTTTATAAGTAGATTCACTTACTTAAAACATCGAATCTCTGGTGAAACATTCCATATATTCAACCAAAATAAATAAACGATTGGCTAGGAAGACTAAGCTAGGACATTATTTTGAGCATTGTCTTGAATTTTTAATGTTTCCTGTCTGCTTTCAGGTACCTTTTTTCAGCCATGGTTAAACTTGAGGAAAAAGCTGAAATGCAGCAAAAAGTTTAGATGCAAACGGTAGGCCTAGATCTGGCTGCAACAGAAATGTTAACCCTACCTTTAGCCTGCATAACTCTCAGTTGTTGACAAAAAAACAGAATCAGTCCTGTCTACTCCAAATTCTGAGTCAGAAGCCTCCTTCACACAAATCACCAAGGCTATAAATGAAGAAATAGACTATGGCCATTACTCAAAATGCATTCTAGAGAATATTCTGAGAAAAAGAAGGACCATGACATAAGAGAAGTACATAATTTAAGAATTCATACATAGGTCTTATTTGGTTTTATGAAGCTTTCTATTCCCATTACAAGGGGACGTCTGAGATAAGAACCACATCATGGTCTTCAGCAGAAGAATTTAATTTAGGGTGAGTTATAGACTCATGATGCCTGATTACATTATTTAAACTGAGAGAAAAAGACTTGGTTTCAGTAAATCATTATAAGTTCAAACAGAAACTGTGGCTGATTCAGATCAGTTTCGACAGCTGCAGAAATAGGATTCACAAATGGAAGCATGATTTTTATCCTAAAAGCAAAGTTAGAAATGAAGTGGCTAGCAAAATAAGTTTAGAATCTGCTGCAATAGCCTTTATACATTCATACATACATAGACTGTTGAGATAAGTCTGCTTCTGATATTGTTGCACTAGTTATATATATATTTATTTTATTGTTATTATAATCATTATTTGACCAATTTTAAGACACTAATTTTATTTGTTTTATCCCATTTCTATGAAATTCAGCTCAATAAAAGTGTATAAATCCCAAAAGTTTTCCAGAAAATAAGCAGGCTTAAAATCTATGCTATTAACTTTCAAGTCTCTGGACACCTATTTAAAACTTTTACCAATGAAGTGTGAAAGAACAATAAGATAAGCCAGAAATGAAAAATAGCAAAGTTTACAGAACAATGCTTAAATTTGTTTTTTGTAATATATTTGTAATAATTATGCTGTATATTAGCTTACTTATTCAGTGCTTTTTATTTTAACTGAGTATTTTCACCTATCACAAAGCCAAATATGCAGAAATAAACCCTTTAGAACTATATGAAATAAATGAAATTTTGCATTTCCTGGCTAAGAAAATTGTTAAAAGCCCCTTGTTGCACTTCAAAAACATATTTTACTAAAAATCTGACCAAATATCTGTAGTATTTCATCCTAAAGAGACTTTGCTCCATAATGTTATAATTCTTCAGTAAGATTTTAAGTGGAAGTTACTAGAAGTAAAATGCTCTTACTTTAAAAATAGGCAAAAACATTTACCTAAATCATCCTTTGCAAAAAGTTTTTGATAATAAATAAAAATCATAGAAAAATATGCTGAAAAAAAGTTTTCTACCTTTTCTTTAAATAGATATATTTTTGTTCTAGTAATTTTAATTTCTGTGGTGTGGAAACAATCTAGAAGAAAAACTTTTCGCAAAGTCCCTGTTCCCCAGATAAAAATAGTAATCACATCTATCAAGGCACAATCTCAGCTGGTATAATTTGTCATAGTTTAATTTGCAGCCATAATATCTGGCAACTCTTTTTGCCCCCTATGGAAATGTCTATCTCCAATATTAATTAGAGCTCCTCCCATGTTGCTGTCCTTTATTAGTTGCTTCCACTGAGCTATTATAGTATTATTATTATTCTGTGTAATTCCATCAAAGAAATATAAGCTCTTACCGTGTTGTTGGGATGGTAGTTGAGATGTAAACCACTGTCACATAGGGGAGAGGATGTGCCACTGCTTTGGTCACTGGGAGCACCTAATACAAACATGAACACATCAAAAAAATCTTCATTAATCTATAATGCTATAATTCAAATTTGTGTATGCCTGTCTGTCTGTATTCCTCTCCCCCCACTAGTTTTGTCATACCTAACATTCATTTACTTTCTCCATTCAGCCAGTATCTCTCCTCTGCTCGGAGCGGAACGCCTTTTTAAGCTGAGTGGAGGCTCAAAAATCCCTCCCCTGATGCTTTGCTTAAAAGTTAATAATCTGTTTAGTAAGAAAACCCCAAAGGTTTTTGCAAATTTGATAATAAAAGCGTGTACCTCCTCACTTGGTTTTCACTTGAAGGAACTAGTTAGGTAACACTTTTGTTACTCTCGATGAAGTTTAATGTTCTAACTGTTCTAGTAACAGTTTAGGAAATTACAGATTTACACCTCAAAATTAACATGATAGGATCGATGCAAATGCATGTTTGTGTGCATTACTCAGGGCACTCTGTGATACACAACCTTTCGTAAAAGGGACAAATGTACTGGGATATGTTTTTATTTAAGAACATGGTGTTCTAAATTTTTTCTTGTCTCACTAAAATTTAATACGTTGGTGAAAGATAAAGACAGTATTTCAACAAATGATTGTATAAGATATTATTTAATAATTTATTTTATTTAATTCCTACTAACTTAAAATCAAAGGCTAAAAGTATTGAAATCAACTATTTATTGGTTTGTTGCTTAAAAACTAAGCAATTCATTTCACCCTCTTAGGAGCAAGAAGCAGAAGGAAAACAGCAGCGACAAAAGGCACAGGCTGCCATATAAATATGCTTAGATATGCTGCAACTGCCTATAATTATGCACCCACACTTACAATTTAATGTAACTGAAGGAAGACAGCTGTCTCCATATGTCCCTCATGGGACTAGTTCACTAACACTTGGTTGGACTTAAACAAAATACTAATCATCCCAGAGTAATTTATTTTTAGGTAGACAGACACCTCCACTAAAGCCTCTGAATTTTAAATCATAAAGTTAAGCCCTCTAAATATATACAAATAATCTTATTTTCAGATTTACAAGACAAAACTCTTTCAGACTAAAATGCTATCTGATGCTGCCTGAAAAACTGCTTTTAAATACTCTTCTTCAGGATGTGAGCTACCATAAATTAATGCAATTACAACATTTTACCTGCAATTTGCTGATTCCCACCAGCCAAATACCTGGTGGTCTATTTTTCAAGTAAAGATTGCGGTTTTTTGCTTGAGGTGAATGTTACTACAGGACCTGGCAATACAAGCGGCTCATATTCAGGCAGCAACACTGAGCTAAAAAGCTGCTGTCAATCACCCTTGATGCACAGTAGGTTTGGAAGCTGCAAGCGTTCATGAGCATTGATGTGAGTTTTCTTTTGGCCAAATAATAAAGGCTTACATGCACAATCTTCATTCAGTGGGAGTTTGAGAAAAGCGGGTGCTCTTTTCAGAAAGGACACAGTTAGGGTCACTTCTTCCCCTGCATTGCGAAGGACCTGAACCTGGAAAAGAAATACAGACAGGACACCTTGAAATAAATGTATGACCATCAGCAAATGTAAGCAACGCCACACAGCTTTCATATACTTGAACAAAACTGCTTAACAATTTATTGCAGTGACATTTTCTTAAAAAGAAATCAAGATGTAAAGCTTGCTATATGCTTATTTGTTGTGTTTGGGGGTGGGGTGGGTGGGTGTGGGATTGGCCTCCTATAATAGCACTGGCTTTGCGCTGTGCTATTGCACAACTTGCTCCCTGACACTGTTCAGTTGTGCACCTCCTTTCAGATCTGGCATTGTCCATGCTAGCATGCACGTATAAATTTTTTTTCCTCCACTGAGATGGTCTCACAAATCTCCAACCAAAACAATAGCAGTAGTTTCCACAGCTGTGCTATAATCCTATGAGTAAATCTTTCCATCAGTCATAGTTAAATTTAGCTGAAGCACTCCAGCATGGATGAGAGACCTAATCTTCCTTACAGGCACAGAGGAAAAGTACCTATTTTAAGCCTTAAGTCTTGGTTAAGCACAAGCTTGGGTTTTGCCAAAGGGCAGCTTGCATTTTGGACATAGGAATGCGTAGATCACCTATCCACCTGTGAATGCTTTTAGTCTTCATCTAACTCTCCCATAATTACTCCTGTGGCTCTTGTTCATGCCTTTAGCTTTGGTTTGGTGCAGCTGATAGACACCTCAAGACACGTAGCAGAGAAAGGGAACCTCAGCCACCACCCCAGAGTGGCACCAAGGAGGCAGGGAAGCAGCTGAGCAAAATGCTTTACTTAACAGTGGAGGAATTACATTTGAATTGGTTTGTAACATGAAAGCTGAGAAGCTTCAGGTCACATAACTGTTTCAGAGAACAAGCATTTCTTGTTCTTCTGGCTCTATAACTTCAAAACTCTGCAAGGGCTGATTTAATTTGGGCTTACAAAGACAGAAGACTGCGCCATGCCTCTATCTGAGTGACTGTGCTCATACTGTGCAGAGCGCCAGCTTGCTGGGAACAGTCGTTGGAGAGCTGCTATGCAGTGACATATTAAAAGAATGTTTTAAACTAGCATATATCTGTTCCCTTTCTGCTGTGTTTTCATGGTAGCTGGATAACACACAGATAACCCCTCTGTCATGCTGCTGTTTATGAGAAAGCCTTGTAAAGAATTTATGGCGGATTGTTATTCTTTAGTCTATACCTATCAACAACCTATCCTATGCATTTAGTTACATGCATGTATATAACTATATGCAGGGATGCTTTCACAAGGAATCACTGCATTAACTTAAAGCAATTCTTCAAGAAAAAATGTTGACTTTGCCTTTAATCACCATACTTCCTAATCCACACTGGTTGCTACAGAAGAGTAACAGTATGATGACAGAATATTTGATTCAGTATCTGAAATCCACTCTAAAATTTTAGGCTCTTTATTGTTTAAAACAGCACAGTGGTTGTCAAGGCATGACTTGCAGTGCAGTGTGTATTTATATGTATGTGTGCAAATAAACACACACACACACACACACACACACACACACACACCACAACAAATTTCATCAACTTAAACAGTATACCGAAAGCTTCATCTGTAATATTAGCCTCTTCAATGAGCACTTGCCAGTTCTGGTATGTTTTATACCTTAGAATTCATAAGTAGTACTTATTTCATAGAAAGAAGATGACTTGTAATCTGTGGAACAGTAGATCAAGACTCTGAAGTCCTGAATTCCACCAGAGAAACCATACTGTAACCTCAGCCTTCATAGAAAATTCATCTTTCTTCTCAATTATGTAGCAGTCACACAGTCCAGAATAGCCATAGCCAAAGCAGTAACTTACAGGAACGTATATCTCTAGTGCAACAACAGATGTGGATAGACAAAGTGCAGGCAAAATACAGCTACCTTCTGCCTTTTAAAAAATATTTCTTTTTACTCAGGAACAGGGAAAAAATAAGTGGAGAAGTTACAGCATTACCAACTTTAACTTATAAAGTCACCTTTTAAGATACCTAAGATTAAGTGGATATCATTTGTGAAAGAGGCTGAGACAGTAAACTCTGCCCTTGAATCTTTCTTCTTCCAAGAGTAGAACAAGCCACAACCCTACACAATCCGATAATATATTGCTCTGTGAAAGCTAGAAGTTGCCTAAGTAGTCTACTGTGACCTTCTTCTCTAACCTCTCTCTCTCTCTCAAACCTCTTCATCAAATAGGATGAAGAATTTAAGCTGGTACACAGTTTATTTGAAATCAGCATACTTCTTTCACTGAAGCTCATTTTGGAATATGTGAAGCATAGTCTTTATTCTACATGTCAAAATCTAGTCATTTTCTGGATTATATGCTTCAAAGAATCCAGAAAATGATTAGATTTTGACATGCAGAATAAAGACTGAAGAGAGGTAAAATGTTAAAAAAGAAAACTACAAGGTAATGATTACAACAAAAAGGAGATGGGATATCAATCCCATTTCACTTACTTTCCAGTCATTATCAAAGCCATTCTGGGAAATAAGGTTAGCTGAAGAAAATAGGATTTTTAATTAGATTTATTAATTGTCCTTTTGTAGCTTTCAGTTGAAAGCTTTACTTTTATTTTACATTTTTTGTCTTTATTTTACATAATAAATGAACAATTACTGAATTGTTTTAAATCCAGTATGCCTTACAGGATTAATTTTCTCTGTGTCCTCATTCAATGCATACACCATGCCATTCCCCCATGCAGAAAGAGAATGAGGTACAATAGGAAATCTAGTCTTACTGAGGAATATTTTTAGTGCTATACCAGAACAGCTCATGTTCATGAATGGAAAATTAATTGATAACTTTTAAAAAAAACATAACGGCCAAAAGTAATGTGACTAATTGTTATGGGTAATTATGACTATGGAAAAAAACACTTGACAGTCAAAGAGTTTGTCCAGAAGATACAATACAGCATGAATTTCTAGAGTTTCACAAACACTAGTGGAATTCTACCAATAGTCAGAGATACTGGCATATTAATTTTTTTTTTCTCGCTTCCTCATTGCCTAACTTCAGTTCAGCTCAAAACTTTAGAGAGCTATTTTGGTAAAATGAGGACTGTGTGAATGTAGATGTATTGCTTGTTCAGGCTTGGAAAATGTACATTCATGAAAAATGAATTTATCTGCACAAGTATGTCTATGTGGACCTGAAGAACTGGTAGCATATTCCACTAACAAAGCAGTAATGAGCTTTTATCACTGAAGTGAATTCATGAACATACTGAAGAAACCAGTTGTCAATCATGATATAATTTTTAGATAAAGAAATGGATAGATATCTGCTCAGCCATTCTGCTCTCTTACTTAGAAGAAAGCTCCCTCACATTTATTGTATACACATTGCCAATACCTTGTCAGTCAAGCACCATCACTGACAACGTATGTGTTGGTTATTTCTGGCAGTGATAATTCAAGAAGTATTTCAAGGTTACTTTCAAACATAAGAGGGAAGTAGACCATCTAAATCCTGTTTCTATCCTTTTCAGAGTTACAGCATATTTTCAGATTTATAAGGAAACCTTAAGGCTAGGTTGATCAGACTAACTAGCTCTGGATTTTTTTGCCAGCACCATCACATATAGTATACATGATAAAAATAACTGAAGACTAAAAAGCTAAGGACTATTTTCTGCTTCTTGCAAACAATTAAGATCTCTTAAGAATTTGCAGTAATTCAGAAGACTTTCAGGATTTTTTCTTATATTGCAATGTCTATTTCATTATTTTGATATAATTATGTTAAAATCCTTTAATTCCTGATACATTAGTTCATGAAATAGAAAAAGGTGGAGTTCTATTGTTTGTTTGTTTCCCCCATTCAAGGGTAAGTTGTATTTTAAATAAGAAAAATATAGAAGTGTGGCGATCTTGATTCACTGAAGGTTGAACAGTGGCATTAAAGTGGTACCCCATCTTTTTCAGTAAATTAAAAAAACCAACAACAGATCAATGGAAAAAGTATGCTAATTTTATTGCACCCCACTTCCTGTTCTATAGAACTGTGTCTGGACCTTCCAAAAATAATTTTTACTAGGGATACTGCATACAATTGTTGATTGATCACTGATTTCCATAATGATCCCATCCTTCACAAAAATATTCCAACACTGGGTAGAATACAACTAACATTTAAAGTCTTGTTAAAATTAGCTATTTACTTGAAGAGTGACTAGTCCACAATTAATTGCTTTCTTTTAAAATGGTTTTCTTTTAAAATACAAAGTGGCTATTTTAAGAAACAGTGCTTCTATAGTAACTGTACAATCAAACTACCAAAGACAATGCTAGGCACAAATAACAATTCTTATCAGTCCTGGAATAGAATTAAAGCCTCAGCTCCACTGAGTATAAATGGTAAAAATATTTTCAATATTAATGAAATGTAGCTGTATAAGTAAGAGATTTTCAGTTCCTTACTGCTAATAGAGAAGGCATTTTAAATTTACATCAAATAAGAATATTTAAAACATTTGCCCTAGAATGTGAAAAGATATAAATTGACACAACTTTGAAAAAGTGAAAAAGAAACATATTTTTTTAAGTAATACTAATTTTGAATAAATATAGAAACATTATTTCAAAAAATTCAAAGCAGAAATGCAGCAAATTCCTAAGATGCTTTTTTATTATATATGATGAGTTTGGTGAAGGTGAGAAAAATTTATAGTGCTAAATCCGTGGAAAATTGCCTGACAAAAACTTAACTCAGTAGTAGTACTAACATTTCCAAAGTCTAAAAAGATTATATATTCCCACCAAAAGCCATGGAAAAACTCCCTTCGGAAGAGATCTCTATGTCTATGCATTTGACCTGACAATTTCTAAAGCCATGCATCCCAGACTGCAGAAAATCCATGACTAGGCACCATTAAACAGATTTACTTATTCTCTGTATCACTGAAAGGTTAATAATCCGTTTTATTTCCAGAGGCTGTACTGAGTATTCGAGATGTATGTTTTTTTTCTAAAGCCCTAGATTTTTAATATTTTTGGGATCTTCTACAAAGCCCTAGATTTCAGGCATACGAATTCACCAAACTGTCTCAGGTTTTTATTTTAGTAGTTAACAATGAATAGTAGCAACATTTAATGTGTTGATACAGATGATGTATGGATTAAGTAATGTAAAGCTATTTAGTATTGCTGTTACTACTTCATTTAGGGGTTTGTTTGTTTGTTTGTTTGTTTCACCTAGTGAGCAATACTAACTATTGATTTGTTGGTGTGCAGTGACTAAAGTCACCCCTGTAACAGGAAGAAGCTATGACACTGAAAGGTCTTAACATCACCTCATCAACACTATGGCTATATATTAAATTCCGGCTGCTGTTTTAGATATCATATATATACTTAATGTAGAATGAGTTGTCAGGAAAAGAACTACACAAACAGAAACATTAAATACTATCAGTAAATCTTCTTATGCAAAGTATAAGCTTACTAGCAGTGGAATTAAGAATTAATTTACTTCTACCACAAACAGCCCTAGATAAAGTTAGGATGTTCATGAGTGAAGTGAAACAGGCAAAAATAACAGTTCTGCTTGTCTGAACCAGTAGCTGTGTGAAACAGTGAAATGAGAAGAGCCAGTGTTTCTGGAGCGACAGTGTCTACATTTCCATGAAATTACTGTAATGACTGCAAGGGGGCCATTTAAAGAAGTGAATTTTATGGTGATGTGTGATATTGCTGAATAAAATCTCTACATAATAATAACACTAGTCTGAATTTTTAATAATGTCTACAATGATATTGCCTTTTAATTTTATAAAACCTTTTAGAGTCCCAGTTCAAGGAAACATTAGAGCATATGCTGAAGTCTCTCTCAATATATTCAGGAGAGCACTGAAGCATGAAATTTCTGACTTCAGTACGTATTCTTTCCTGAATAAGACCGTAAATCCTCTCTTAAATTACCAATGAAATTTACCCACCAATGAAGCGGTAAAGATTTAAAACAGAAAACTTATAGTCCCTAAGATCTGTGTTCTCCTGAACTGGAGAAAATTCTACTCTTCAGTATGCTTTAAAGGAAAATTCAGTTCTTGTATGAATACCATGAATTCTAAACATCTGGGAAAAGAAAAAAAAATGAAAAGAAGAAGACACATTCCTAGGAACTGTGCAGAGCTACAAAATGCACTAGTTCAAGTCCATCAGCAGATACCACAACATGCACTCTAGTACAATCACATAAAGGCCCAAAGTTAGAAGGCTCAATGCATGCACACAACTGTCTTGAATTATATTTATTTAAAAAATCAAACCCGTTGTTCAGTAACAGCCATGTAGTTAGTACAGAAACTTTGCATTAAAAACACATAGAATCACAGAATTATTGGAAAAGACCTCCAAAATCACCAAGTCCAACCAGCAATCCAACACCACCATGCCTACTAAACCATGTCCCAAAGTGCCACGCCTACATGTTTTTTGAACAGGGATGGTGACTCCACCACCTCTCTGGACAGCCTGATCCAATGCTTGACCATTCTTTCAGTAAAGAAATTTTTCCTAATATCCAATCGAAACATCCCCTGGTGCAACTTGAGCCCATTTCCTCTCATCCTATTGCTAGTTACTTGAGAGAAGAGACTGACACCCACCTCACTACAACCTCCTGTAGGCAATTGTAGAGGGCGATAAGGTCTCCCCTCAGCCTCCTTTTCTCCAGACTAAACAACCCCAGTTCCCTCAGCTGCTCCTCATCAGACTTGTGCTCCAGACCCCTCAACAGCTTTGTTGCTCTTCTCTGGACATGCTCCAGCAACGCAACATCTCTCTTGTAGTGAGGGGCCCAACACTGAACACAGTATTTGAGGTACAGACTCACCAGTGCAGAGTACAGGAGCATAATCACTTCCCTACTCCTGCTGACTACTTCTTCCTGACACAAGCCAGGATGCCATTGGCCTTCTTGGCCACCTGGGCACACTGCTGGCTCATATTCAGCCATCTGTCACCCAGTACCCCCAGGCCCTTTTCTGCCAGGCAGCTCTCCAGCCACTCTTCCCCCAGCCTGTAGCGTTGCATGGGGTCGT
>NW_009259975.1:2351015-2413056 GCF_000687185.1 Egretta garzetta
GCACCCGCTTGCCCGTGGGAAGCAGCTAATGAATTCCTTGTGCTGCTTTGCTTGCGCGTGCAGCTTTTGCTTTCCCTATTAAACTGTCTTTATCAACCCATGAGTTTTCTCACTTTTACTCTTCTGATTCTCTACCCCATCCCACTGTGGGGGAGCAAGGGGCTGTGTGGTGCTTAGTTGCCAGACAGGATTAAACCATGACAGTCCTTGTTAAACCTCAAACAATTGACCTCAGGGCATTGATCTAGCCTGTCCAGGTCCCTCTGTAGAGCCTTCCTACCCCCAAGCAGATTGATACTCCTGCCCAACTTGGTGTCACCTGCAAACTTACTGAAAACACACTCAATCCCCTCATCCAGATAAAGCTATTAAACAGAACTGGCCCCAAAGCTGAGCACTGGGGAGCACTGCTTGTGACAGGCCACCAACTAGATTTAACTTCGTTCACCACAAGTGTCCGGGCTCAGCCATCCAGCCAGTTTTTTACCCAGTGAAGAGTACACCTGTCTAAGACATGAGCCGCCAGCTTTTCTAGAAGAATGCAGTGGGAGACAGTGTCAAAGGCTTTACTAAAGTCTGGGTAGATAACATGCATGGCCTTTCCCTCATCCACTAAGTGGTTCACCTGGACATAGAAGGAGATCAGGTTGGTCAGGCAGGACCTGCCTTTCATGAACCCATGCTGGCTGAGCATGATCCTTTGGTTGTCCTGCACATGCCTGGTGAGAGCACTCAGGATGAACTGCTCCATAATCTTCCCCAGTACCAAGGTCAGGCTGACAGGCCTTTTCCCCGGATCCTCCTTCTGGCCCTTCTTGTAGATGGGCGTCACATTGGCAAGCCTCCAGTCATCTGGGACCTCCCCTGTCAACCAGGACTGCTGATAGATGATAGAGAGTGGCTTGGTAAGCTCCTCTGCCAGCTCCTTCAGCACTCTTGGGTGGATCCCATCCAGCCCCATAGACTTGTGAGTATCCAGGCGATGCAGCAGGTCATTAATGGCTTCCTCCTGGATTATGGGGGGTTTATTCTGTTCTCTGTCCCTGTCTTCCAGCTCAGGGGGTTGAGTACCCTGGGGATAACTGGTCTGACTATTGAAGACCGAGGCGAAGGAGGCATTAAGCACCTCAGTCTTTTCCTCATCTTTGGTGGCAATGTTCCCCCCTGCATCCAATAAAGGATAGGGATTCTCCTTGGCTCTCTTTTTGTTGTTAATGTATTTGTAAAAACATTTTTTGTTATCTCTTACAATAGTGACCAGACTGAGTTCTATCTGGGCTTTTGCCTTTCTAATTTTCTCTCTGCATGACCTAACAACATCCCTGTACTCTTCTTGAGTTGCCTGCCCCTTCTTCTAAAAGTGGTAGACTCTCCTTTTTTCCTGAGTCCCAGCAAAACCTCCTTGTTCAGCCAGGCCAGTTGTCTTCCCTGATGGTCTTATGGCACATGGGGACAGCCTGCTCCTGCGCCTTTAAGACTTCCTTCTTGAAGAAAGCCCGGCCTTCCTGGACATTAGCATATAGGGAGTTTTTCATTCATGTGATCTAATATTTATCACAGTATTCACCAACAATGAAAGTTAATCAACAAATATAATAGTAAAAATTATCAAGATTTTTTTTTTTTCTTGAGAAAATCTCTCTTACTGATACACGGGGCAAACTAGAATACCATTTTATGACAGCAGTTCCAACTCAGGCTGCACAACTCAAAGTATACTTCAGACCATAGTTTGACACTACCATAGTTGTAGCTTTTAATTTTTTGCTGTCTGGTTCCAGACCCTGTGTTAAGTATGTAGATACAAACCCAAATGGGGTGCACAGAACAGGGAGCTTTCTCAAACCATGCAAAAGGAACTGCAGGGCAGAATGGTGCACATGCTGAGGATGCAGGACTACACTTCTATTCACAATCTCTTCTGCATGTATCTTGCTACTGGCACTGTTTTACAAAAGTGCAGGGGATGCAGTAAGATTAGCAGTTATAGCAAAGATACCCTACTGAGCCTACCACTAAGCAATTATTCTTAAAAGTGGCAGGTAGAGTTTTATGGCTTCTCGGTATGACACAGGAATTGCATCGAGGTAGCACTTACTCAGTGAATGCTCCAGCTACTAAGGCACGATACAAAAGATCATTTCAGAGCAACATACACAAAGATTCAGGGTTTGATGCTTTTTGACAAGTCCCATAGAAACAAAATTATTCTTGATTCAAAGTGACAACATTCATTTAAGCTAGACCATCAGGTGGTTTCTCAGATAGACAATGTCATACCAGTCATATTCATTCACTGATCCTTGCCCTACCTGTTTTCACAGGCTCATGGCTTTTAAACACAGAGGTACCGGAACATGCAACCTCAAGACTCCTGTGTAAAGCACTGGTAGAAAACTAAGTGTTCTGCCTTTAAAAATAGATAGATTTCATCATGTTTCAAGCCTACCTGCAAAGTAGGCCATTTGTATTAGCTGACACTGAGACATACACAGATTTTCCTTCGTAGGAAATTACTAAAATGATCAGATGTAAGCAACATGAATAAGTGTAATGAGGAGCTAGGAGAAAGAGATTAATTTCACAAATAATTTATTGGAAATATAATTAACTCACACAAAAAATTCCATCAGGCAATAGAGGACCAAATATAGGTCACACAGAGGACACAGACTCTTGTCAGTTCTTTCTTCAATGCAGTTCCAACGTAAAAAGAGAATATTGTCACTCCAGTGATATGTTTACAATCAAGTTGGAAAAAAGAATCTGTTTTTAAACTTTTAAGTCTAACATTTGTGGAATGGAGTACTTACAAGTTTGTCTAAAATATCTCATGACAGCTTTCTGGAAATCTTTACACTTTCTTATGCTCCATAATCAACACTAAAATGTTCAGTAATCTTTCAATCAGAATAGCAATAGACTGCAATTATTGCTTAGTTGTATGTTTATCTTTTCAAAAGTAATAAAGGAGTCCCTCAGCAAAAGCTATCAATATAAACACCTGAGGAAAAAAAAAGATTATGAAAGTAAAAGTCTGCCAGGAAAAGTCTGCAGCATTTTCCTGTTCTTCTTTCATTAACCTTAGCATAATTAATAAATATCACCTATAAAAAATATTGCTGTAAGTGCTTAATATGCATTCTTAGGTCATGTACCCTAATTTGGATTCTGTTTCACTAAGAACTGCACTTACTGGTCATTACTGTTCATATTAAATCATTAGAAGGCCATTATTCCAATACTGAAAGTATGAAAAGCATGGAATTAGAACCTGTTAAAATTTTAAGTCCATCAAAACTGGGAACACCATACCCTGGAGTCCCTGAGGTCATAGGGGACACCACAGGCCTCTGAACTGAAATATTTCATACCATATTCTAAAAAATGAAAAATATTAATTCCATATATAGCTTCCAACTCTAATGCATTATTTACCATGACCTATCAGTATATACTTTGACTCATCACAGCTGAACTTCAGGCTGTTGATTCTAATGCAAATATTGATTCTAATTCCAAAAAATGGGTCTTATTAATGTTTCCAAACCTATATTCCATGGACTACTATTGGTCTGGGACTGTGGTCCATAGAAGAAATAAATACACAAAGATGCATTATTAGCCATTCAGCTCTACATGATATGGAGTTACTCATGGAAAGAAAATATCTATAAAAACACAGAAAAATTCAAAGAACCAGAAGACTCCAACCCAAACTCTTTCCAAGTTTCATGAGCTTTTTCAGCATGTTTATATGTACATGCCAGAGTTCAGAACTCCCTATCTGTTTTCACATTACCTACTCCACATTACTCAGCTACACTAAATGATCAGTGTAGTTACACAGCCTTAAACAGTCCTCTACTTTAAACTCTCACAGCTGTTTCACTTTTTGAATGTTATTATATATTCAGCTGCCAAGCACTTATTATCTTTGCAAGCTAATTCATGAACACTTATTTTTATAATTATTTTTATCGAGTTCCAAAACAACTGGCTAAAAGGAATGAGACAAATCCCTTATATTCATAAGGGATTCATAATACTGAAGATGTTAGAACTACCAGCAGAACTGTTCCTAGTGTGTTGAAACTAAACAGCATTTATTCTACAATTTTTTTAAAGGTATGAAATAGGAAACTTGAATTCTTTTAAGCAACACAAAACTCTAAGACAGTATTCTAACTGCAAATTACACCTCTGTGACACCAATAAAACCATCACCATGTATTTAGGTAAAATATTCAACCCCACCATCAGTCAAATATTATAAATCCATAAGCCTAATTCTGGTTTCAACTAGTTTTATTAACATGTATATTTCACCTTCTACCAATACTACACACTTTCATTACAATTGTATATGTTTGGGTAAAAGTCTCATTGGTATGATAGCTCAGAAATTTACACAGGAACCAGATTTTGTTTGGGATCAATTTCATTGACACTGTCCAAATCAAATATTGACTGAAGGCACTTTGGGATAAATGTGTGTTCCTCTTAATAAACAACACAAAACAAAACTCCTCTGGAAATGGAAGAAGCATTTACCCCACTGTTATCATAGCATCTACTCATTTCTACACAGCTTTGACAAAAGGTTGCACAGCATCCTGTGTGCACTGGTGTGCACAGTCTGATGAATGTTAGGCTATCCCATCAGTCTACAGAGGATTTCTTATTTAAGAGACAAGGTTTTTGGACTTCATAATAATCAGAAACTAACTGTGGCAGTAGGCTATGCTGAGATCATGGTGGGTTTTATTTTTCCTCTCAACTACATGTTACGGAGCATATTCAGAAAAAGCTGTCAACACCTGTAGCACATTAACCAACCTCCAGAGACTTTGCACATTTACCCTCAAGGATCCATGACATAAAAATTCGAAGGTTTTTTTTTTTTTCTTTTAAGCAAAATCTAGGCCATATTTTAATACACAGATAATATGTAGAAATTCCTCCTACTCATCATATCTGCACAATATCCTTGTGAAATCTATCTTTATTATCCATGTAAATAGTATCATTTTAGTGCGTTTTAGTGTAATATGATATAAAGCGGTAAGAATAAGCCAGAACCATAATTTACTAGTTCTCTGTAGGTTACCAACAAATTCTTGATATTGCTATTCTCTACAAAATAATTTCAGATAGCAAAAGATGGGTAAAACCATCTTTAAATGAAAGCAGAGATCTTTAATAAGAGATATTCCCTTGGACTAAAAAAATGAAGATTTTTCAGGGTATAGTACACTATAATATATACCATACTAAATATCCATCACAGATTTCCCTGACACATCTTTAAGCAACTTTTTAATTACCATCCAGTTATCTGAAAAAAGACATATAGGTTATACTGGAATGCCACTTCCTGGTGATAAAAGCTGCCACAAAAACACTAGCTGCTGGATGTAGGCCAGAGCTTCAGTCATGAAATTACTGACAAACTAAATGCGGAAAGCAACACAAAAGGTAATAATATCAATAACTCTTATACAGAACATAAAGATTTTGCTTGTGGCCTGCAGGTATTATGGCATACAGTGCATGATAATGCATTAATTATTCTAGAAAAACTAAGTATATTATATGAGCTAACCAACAGTGTATGAGAATACAACAAATTCCAGCAGATAACCATAAGCTGAATTGAAGAAAAATGTTGTGTATGGCCTCTCAAAACCAATAGCCACATTTCAGGAGTTAGCCAGGAAAACCTTAGAAGAATGACTTAGTCACTTAGGAGTCTCTATCCCCTATACAAAAGTCGCATCAAATATTCAGCATAATGACAAAGACTAAAGATGTCTTCCATGTTACATTAAGAAAAATAAAGTAACATCAGCTGTATTTACAGAATAAGCCATTTTGTTCCATATTTATCTGCATGATTCCTAGAGTACCCAGCTACAATTGGAATAAAGATCACTAGAAATCCTTTTATGAAGGGATACATATTTTTTCTTTTGCTAGAAGACATTATGCTAAAGCCAAAAAGCTTCAGATAGAAGCTTTTACATTTTCAAAAATAACTTTTTTTTTAAAGTAAGAGTAAAACTCAAAGTAAAGTTGAAAGTGGAAATGTTTGGTTTTTTTTTTTTCTAGTAAGCTGTAACAGAAACTTGACAATAATTTGGAATTAAGGTCTCCAAATTTTGCAGGTAATGTGTGCTCCTCAATAGGAGGAGATAATGCCAATCAAATTATCCATTTTAAAACATATTGCACTTTTTTTTTATTATTACAGGAATGAACTTGAATGGTCTGAGTTTTCTAGTCGTGATTATTAACAAAACAATGAAGCTGCTCACTTATCTATTAAAAATGTTAGAATCCCCTACTCCTTCCGTCAAACTGTTCCCACACTTCAAATTTGCCAGAATACATGCTCTCACAGTTGAATTCTATATGAAATTTCCAACACAAGTATTGTATTTATGTATGCAGTTTGTGAAAAGGTCAATAGTAATACTGAAAATGTATACACTTTGCTGAACTACATAACATATCAGCTATAGCTATTGTTTCTGTTCTTAATGCTTGAAGAGTGAAAGTCATCCAGTTGGCACAGCATTTTGATGTACATTCTTAATTTTTAAAATATTTTATGAACAAAGTTAGGTCTAAGATTGTTGAAAACATGGCTTGAATATTTTGTCTGCCTATCTGACTAAGCAGAGCCCCAGCTCCGTGGGAAAAAAAGAAAGATCAGCCCCAGAATAAGAGTTTGCTCACACTAATCCCATTGCAAGTCTGGGGTCAAACACACATCTAGTGGCAAATTTCACATTTACATATTCAATATAAAATTTGCTGTTGGCAAATATGACCTTAACATTTACTTTTCATGAATAGTCACACTAATCAAGCACCAGCATATAAATGCTCATGAGAAATGAATACAAAATGGTCTTAAATAGTTTGAAATCAAATTTTAATTCTAAATTTGAATAAATATTAATGTACAGGCCTACTCCTATTTGTTCAGTTCTAAATGTTATCAACTTCACAATGACATAAAGAATAATTCTTGGACAAATTTGTGTTTGAAGTAATGTTTTAGATCAATATATGCAGTTAACTCTGCTAAGCTTCTCAGCAGCTCAGAATCTAATCTCTGAGAATCTCAGCCCTATCTCTGAGAAATACATTTTAGTACTTCAGGGAACATGTAAAAGTTTTCAGCTGAGAAAATGCATAAGAACATACTTTCATGCCATTTAATTCAATGGCATGCCTATCGCAGAATAATTGTACTGCATCTAGCCAAAGTTGAGTTCTTCATAAATATTTGTAAAAAAGAAAGTCCCCAATTTAGTAAAATACTTAAATTCATACTTTTAGGCAAACACATACGTATTTTGCTGGACTGGGATCTAACACAGTTTTCCTGTAACATGAAATTTTTGCAAGTAATATTGCCTCAACATTTTTAGGCTCATTTTCATCAGCATCTTAATTTTAAGGGTCTTGGCAAAACTCAGTTTAGAGGTACTCACACTGCATATTAATTAACTGGAGGATACTTACATGTATTTTGGAAAGAAAAGAGATTAACATATAAAGACAAGGAAGTAAAAAAGTGAATTTGTATTTTAGCATAATCATGAAAATGCGCTGAATTACGAGTTTAATCAGTTTATAGCATGAGGTCTTCATGACTTTCAAAGTTAAGCGTAAATCTGATATATTCATCCAAAATTATCAGGTTATTTATCCCATTGCAACCCTTATTTTACCTTTTCTTATTTTCCTAATTAGGCAATAACTCCACAGAAATCCATTCTTGCCAGCAGTTAATTACCATTTGAGATTATAAAATCTTATAAAACCATAATGTATAGACTTATATAGAGTGGATGTGTTTTCTGAAACAAAAATTGCAACATCAACAATAAAAGAAAAACAAAATGCTATGTAAAATTCTGTTTCGTTGCTGCTAAGTGAATATGTCAGAATATCACAAATGAATGCACAAACTATAGGCCTCACTTTTTGAAAGTGTAGGCCCCTCAAACCATAAAAAGTTTGGTTTTACAATTATCACTGTGCTGCCAGTTTCTACAAAAATTCAGAAAATACGCAAAACAGTGCTGATGCTACGTAACTCAAAGCTACCTAAGAAACATCTATACAGAAAGATGATTCAAAAAAAAGCACACTCCCATTCAGATAACACTTTCCTGTTGAGATATGAAGATTTTGGGTTTCACACCTCCCGGGATATTAAAAGCTGTAGTTGTAGCAGTAAAAGTAAAAATTCAAATGTCTTGGTATTGCCAAATTCTGAAGCTCCCCATTTTAACTGGAAAAAAATAATACTTTGTCTCACAGATTTGTCGTTGTTGCCATTGTTGTGCAGGTGATTCATTTTACTCTAAAACCTCACTTATTGATTGATGGAAAGATCCTTATACTGTCTGTAAAATCTTGTAATCTTTCAGGGTGAAAGATGTTTAAACAAAATATTTCATCTGTTAGCATTCATTATTGTAAGTGCTAGTTCTCACCAACGTTTCTCTCTGCAATCAGTAATTCAGAAATAATAGATGATGACCTGAAGTGCACAAGGGATTCTGAAAGTGTTTTGTATTAGATTTTTCATGCAAATATGACTGAACAAAAGATGTCAAAAAACCCTTAAGACGGCTGAGGTATGGTGAAGATTTTGTGAAACATGTCTGTCTACCCATTTAGTATGTAAATACATTCTACTCAGAATAGTATAAGAAGGGAAGGCATTTCAGTATTTCAAGGAATCTAGAAATATCCCCAGTACTTTCTATTGCATACCAACACAGTAAAATATGAGAGTTTTTTGATGTAGAGCATTCCCTTGAACTTTCCTTTTAGCAGGTCAGCATAATTAGAACCTTTGAAATACTCTGAATCAGTACTGGCTTGACAAGGGCATGTGAAGTGAAACAGAGCTATGTAGATTTGCTAGACCTCATTTAAAGATACCTGTTATTATGCCATTTCAGCCTGAGCACTGACAATTTCCTATTTCGCTCAGAAAAGTACTAACAGCCCAGGGAGGCAGCAACACCTGCAGGTCTCTGCACTAAAATCTAAAGAATGGGTAACCTTTGTAATTTTTGATGAATAAAGAGGTTTTTTCCCTCTGTAACCACACCTGCACCAAAGTTTTTCTTGTGATCTATGAACCTCTTACTACTGCAAGCCATTTTACCGGCCACAGTCTTGCAAAACGGCTAACGGGAAACAGGCAGTACCAAAATGAAGTTGTAGAAAGAAACCAGTACTATGAGGGGAACACTAAGAAAAAAAGTATACATCTAGAAATAGGCCCAGTACTGACAAACAGATACCAAAACACCAGTACCATACTGTACCATACTAGTGGTTGAGAAGTATGGGGTGGGCCATCTGGAAACCTCCATGTATCTGGCTGGAACAGTCCAACATTGGATACTATTGAAAAATATACAGAGTCCATTCTCCTTTCCTCTTCCTCCTCCACCGAACAAACTGTCAAAAGACAAAGACCCATTGTAGAGGAAAAAAAAAAAAAAAAGACCTAAAAATATGTACAGGTGTTAGATAACCCCTGATAAAAAGTTTCTTCCTGGCACCCATCTGATTTTACTATAGCCAGAACAAAGACAATTCTGAAGAGTTAAATCAGGTATTGTAACTGCTGGAAAAACGTCAGAAGACTCTATGTGTGTGCACATTTGCACTTCTTTCAGCACACCTCTTATTTACGACTCCTTCTGGCTAGCTAGATCAGTACACATGCTCTATTTTGTTCAGTGTGCTCTCTTGGGCCTATGTCAAGCCATAAGAAATACAGAGGTTGCCTTTTAGAGGTGAACATTTGCTTTCAGTCTATACCACTGGTTGTTACCTGTTCAAAGAAAACACTGTTGCTGTCAGTCAGACAGTATTTTCTAGTCCATATGGGTAAATGAAATATTTTTAATAGTGACCAGGGAAGATGATTTTCTTGTCTATAGAAGGTTTCATTTTTCCTACGTTAAATTTGAGTGTTTTGTTTGTGTTTATTTCCTCTGCCTTTTGGAGGCTTTTGATGCTCTCTGTGCTGTTCTTGTCTACTGTCACTAGATTATTATGGAGTAGCTTGTGTAAGTAAAACAAAAAACAGAACACTTAGCCAAAGTGGACTATGCCTTTTCAAATATAAACCACACAGAAACAGGTTTAAAATAATTGGGACTCTGGTGCTTTACCAGAAAGCCAGCCCCATTTCTTATTTCTTAATTATTGTAGAGTATTTCATCTATGCACAGCAAAGAAAAGATGGAGTCCCTGTACTAAAGTCAAACTGAGGTATAGCCCCACAACTGGAAGATGCCGTGCAGAATGAAATCTTTCAAAAAGTCTTCTGGAGGGTAAAACACACACATGTACAAACAAATATGAAAATATTGCTATTTGCTTCCTAAGGAAGCAAAGAAATCCAAGTATTTACAGTAAAATATCAATGTAAACAAGGTCAAAAGCAACGCATGTCTGATGGCACACACTTTAAATCTGCTGCTCAATTGTCTCTTTTCTTTGCAGCTCAGGCTTTCAGTGTTAATGATAGCTGCATGACAAAGGAGGAACAAATGGCAGTTATTTGAGGGATGTTGCACCGTAACTGGTGATTCAATCTTTCACTCTATCCCTAATGGATTTTTGCTTTGAGGACCACAGCTGTGTAATAAGGAATTAATAATATTAATCATATAGACTTGGTATTATTCATGCCAGCATACTCTAACCCCGTCTATTAAAACTTAGTAGTACTAATGATTAGTTCTAAAATATGAAATCTTAATAAAATGACAAATATATCTACAGGTATTTTGAGAAAAAAAAATTAAATTAGGAAGACAAACAATATATTAATGTATTTTCAAAGTCTAACATCATAGTGCTTGAATAAATTCAAGCCTTTACTGAGTTTGGCACAAAAATTAATTATTTAAACACTAAAAAAACATAGCTAAAACCAGATTAAAAAAGCAGCTGAATACATGTTAAGAATACTGCTCAAGGATCTATCCCAATCCAAGGAATTTCCACCACTCAGGAAAAAACAGTAAACTATTTAAAACTGCTAGGCTCTTTTCCACTGGATGGACACTTATTTCAAATCAATGCTGAAATATTTGACAGCTTATTATTAGCTCAAAATTTCATGAGAAATAAGAACATTGTAAATACGTTCAAACAGATGTTTTCATTAATTGCACCCGGGTAGTTAGGTTGTTTTCCACTTGATGCACACTTATCTCAAATCAGTGCTGAAATATTTGACAGTTATTATTAGCTCCAAATTTCATGACCAATAAGTACATTGTAAATACATTGTAACAGATGTTTTCATTAATTGCACCAGGGTAGCTACGGTGACATTAGCACTTTTTTTATTACCCAAGTCTCAAATAGAAAACAGCAGCCGTATGGAAGAAGTAATAACTTGGTCTCTTCTTCTAAAGGAAATATTTGATTTCCAAAAAGTTTACATTTCACTTTCAAATTCAAAAGTTACAAATTACAGATTGATTATGGTCTTCTCTTAGAAGTGCCGACTATGCAGCTTCAATATAATATGAGAAGGTGGTAATCTGTACTTGCGGGTTGCTGTTACCACTGTCGCCAAACACCATAATATTAATGTAAAGATCCTTTTTTATAACAGAGTCTGAAGTACTTCATATAATTCAGTGAGCTAAACCTGATAATAGTCTAGGTCTCTATTTCACAGTTAAGAAAACAAAGATAACATAAAAACATAATTTACCAAAAGACATATCTGCAAAGTCAAGATGGAGTGAGATTTCAGATCATTCGGTTCCCAATTCTGTCTTACAAATACAATATACTTGTTCTTCTGATTTAAAACATTTATGGAAAACATTAACAAAACTATTCATAACGGGCTTTAAAAATCAGTTTGAATGAAATCACAGTTTTAAAACAAAGAATCAGAGTTTCATCTGCTGCACATGATTGCAGTTAAGCAATAACAATCCCTGTACTGCCAGTTGCATAGAATGTATATGACTCATGGAGAGCTAGCACGGTTACAGCCCTGCTATGAATGCAGAGAAAAGGGGGAAGCAAAAGATACAATGCAGTGCGTGTGGACATGCCACATCAAGTCATTCTGATGGAAAAAGGTGTCTTGTGCAAAACGCAGCTAATGGTTGAATTGAAACATGGTGCTACATATTGTAGCTGGTGCTACATATTGTAGCTAGTTCTACATAAAATCCACCAAAGTCTAAATATCTATGCTGGCTTGATACCTACCTACCTCTACATGAGCTTTTCCTGTGGCTTTTCAAGGAATGCACAAAGGCCACATTAACTGGCACATACGAACTATCATTTTTCATTAGAAACTTCCCTAAATTTCCCCAAATACAAAAAATAAGAAATTATTTCATATCCATGTTCATTTAATTCTATTTTTATTTCCTAAGAGAAAAAAACAGATGCTAAGATCCAAAGAAACCCCAGTGATATATAACCATAGTTGCTGGTACTGCCTGAGATGCTTTATTCACGACGTTACAACAGAGACATAACCTTAAACATATCAGCATTCATTTGACTGAAATTATTCCTTCTCTGTGGGACCAAGATGCTTTGGGGCACTATAATCCTGGAAACAGTAAGAGCAGTAGATCCAACACAAGATTTTTGGTAGTATACAACTGAGTTGACTCGTACTCTCCTACTCCAAGTCACTCAGAGGGAGAAGGGAAGTAGCTCACAGCAGGGCCTCTCACTCTCTCCCAAAATTTTGCCCATTGCTAATGGTGTCGTGGCTAGACCCAGAACCACCAAAAATGTCCAGATGTGCTACAAGAACAGCATTATGTTTGTGATTGCCTACGTATCTTTGTTTTATATTTGCACAATAAATGGATGCAAGGGCTACAGATACATTAGTGTCCAGACTACAGATACATTCATGTCCAGCCTTTGGAATAATCATATCCATTGTGAGCCCTTAAAAGTCTAGGCACGTGTATTGACCAGTTATGCATTGTTGGACCATATTAATTAGACAGAAGCCTAAACTTGTAGATCTATCTATGCATAGTCCTAATTTAGCCTTTAAATAAAGTCTTGTTGTAAAATGTAAAGGAGAGTCTATTGGAAAAGGAATAATTAATAAATCCAGAATAGAAAGAGCACAAACTCATGTAAATTAACAGATATAATGGACTCTCCTTACCTCCTGCTTTTTGGAGTCAATTTGCCAGTATGACATTTGAGAGATATTTTTAAAGAAAATTTCTAGGTTTTTTTTTTTTCCTCAACCTCCTCACATGCTGATACTTCACCACAGAGAGCGTGTATTTATTTTATCATAGGAGAGCACTAAGACTGAAGCAATGTTATGTTGTACTCAGACAGGAGTCTTTACAACCCAAGACAAAAAACAAGCTGACATTCAGCCTTTGATAGAAACTCATAACATGCTGTTATGATATGAGTAATATTCTCACCTTCTACAAGCACAAAACTAAGCTCAAAATTAAGTGATTCACCTAAAGCTAAAAAAATCAGGAGGGAACTGCATAGAGGCTTCCAGTAAGGTACACTAAGAACTGGCTAAATCTACCTATCCAGTCTTAAAAGTCTTATCTATCATCTATCTGCCTACCTACGTATCTACCTATCTATTTACCAGATTCAGGCTTCAGTTTATAGTATATTTCTTGGGTAACAGGATCTCTGCATCACTGAATACTCCATCACCAGATCTCATTAACTAATGGAAGACAGAAAAGACAACAAAGGAGTACCCACAGGTGTTATGCCAACTAAGTTCATTATATATTGGGGAAAGTATATACTACTATACTACTATGAAAGATGGCACTAATTTGATTAAATTACTTAGTTTTGAAATTAAAATAATTTTATATGTGTAATATAGTTACCAGGAAAGCACAGTGAAATACCAAGGCCAACTAATCATCAATGTAACGCAACAGGCTGCAGTGATTATGTCACAGGCCTTTTCATTGCAGAGTTATGAAGATATGACATATGCTTAAAACGTTTCTGCAAGCAGCAAGAAGTTTTGGATCTAGAAAAAGAATGAACACTCACAGGATGCACACTGCAGATGCAAGTCTGAATGGGTCTATGGGTATCTTCAGCTTTACTCATTGAAAACAATTCCATGCTAGTTTACGATTAATACTTTATGAGACATTAAGACAACCCAAAACACTACAATATTCTCAAATAATGTGATACCTGCTAATTCTTAATTACTTACACAAAAAATCAGCTCTGAGCTCATGTACCTTGCATAGCCATTTGAAAAGTACCTAGATGCAATAAGGATTGAAAATTGTTTCCACTACTGTTTGACTCCCTGCTGTGAGGAACTATGTTCCACACACTTCCTATTTTCTCTGTTACCTTGAGATTACAGCTACAGATCCTATATTTGATAAAGACCTTGCAAGACAGAAGTGCTAGAACAACTCAAACTGCAAAGGGCATGCTGCAGACAAAATCACACCTATAACTCCTGCTGGCAGACCAGAGGATGTACCTGCCCTTTACTCAGGGCTATGCCTAAACCCACAGATTACTGCACAATGCATAACTGTATCTATCATTACTATAGCAGGCTTTACAACAAATTTACTCCACAAATATATAACATATGATAGTGAATGTTTTGAACAAAAGAGTTTATCAGAGTTCATTTACTTTGGTTTTTATATTTATTTTATAGTTTATATTTGTAACTCCTCTGCATGTTTTAGTTTGTAAAATGTCATATGGACATTTTGTCTTAAATATCACTCAATATTTACTATTATATCTTAAGAATTATTCTTAGTTAGAATAAAGACTTAATTTAAAATTTATCTGCTTCTTAAAAGTCATATGGACATTTTATCTTAAATATCACTCAACATTTACTATTATATCTTAAGAATTATTATTAGTTAGAACAAAGACTTAATTTAAAATTTATCTGCTTCTTAAACCCCTAAAACACTTGTACACACACAAATGCACATTCAAAACTGGTAAGAGATACTTTTTTATTATTATTATTTAGAGAGAATTATCTATAAGGAATTTCAGAAGCAGCTTATGTTCAACAAACAAGGTATAAAGCAAAATTTAACGTGTTGACACTTACTACTCTATGTCAACCTGCATCTTTTGGCTTTTCCAAAATCTCTTTTTTTCCATGAAAGTATTTAAAGCTGATCATAAAAAGCCAACGGATTTATGTTTATTGCAATGGTTAAGAGATTGTTTCAGAAAAAAGAAAAAAAAACAACTGGTGTTTTTACCAGTTTTCAGTATGCCTTTGTGTTTGCAAATCTACACTTTTAGTAATAACTTTTTCTCATGTATTGAAATTCCAACAGCTTATTGAAATCCCATTGTGAGATTTACCATATTAACACATATTAAAACAAACAATTGTGGCAAGCTTATAAAGGATTAAAATCTGATCACTGTTGCACGATCAAAGCTTAAAAGTACTATAAATACAAGTATTAGCCTGGGTATGATGTAAGCTCTGAAGCATGACTTGCAGCACAGATTTCCAACACGAAACCAGTGCACAAGAGCACTCTGAAAGGAGGAATAGTGCAAGGATCTAATCTAATGTCAGCCTGCACTAACTTGTTTATCAGAACTTCATCTTTATTCACTCTTGCTTTCTACACCTGAATGGGATACGTTCCATGATCTGACACATAACAGAGTGCTGTACGAAATGTAGAGCATCTTTGACTCGGCAAAGTAAGTTTTAGAAAAGTGAACTTTCAAATACAACATGACTACATTATTTTTAAAATGCAGGTAGAAATTCTATGAAGCTACAGAGGATTTAAAGCTAATTTCTTCGGTAATCTGATTTCTGGCATTCTTTTCTGAAATACAGGTTTTCCTACTTCTGAAAGTACTTAAGAAGAGTTAAAAAGTCAAATATAACAAAAGTACATGGTACTTTTAGCAAAGCTGACTTACCAAGGGAATCAGCCTACCATAGAACTATCAGATATGCATCTTCTCTAGAAGGAATCTCCTTAATACAATTATTTTAAAACTGTACTGATAACAGCTTAACTGAAGGAGAAGAGCACCCTCATAAGTAACAGCCAGAGAATGAAAGGCAGACAAATAGTTTTGTTTCAATTTTTAAATAGGATTAAAACCAACCAAACAAGAAATCTCCAGCATAGTGCAAATTACAGCTTTTAAAATTAAAATGACCTCACACAGCCAGAAAGGTGTAGCACTGTTGGAATTTGATAGCTATAAGCCAGAAGAAGAAATGCTGGAATAAGTACAGTTAAAATCTGCATGATAAGATAATCACCTTTAATATAGAAAAGCGTATCTGAGAACAGCAATTACAACAAACGTATGAAGAAGAGATTGTACTAAGATGTTAGTTGCTTGCTATGCTAGAAGGTGCAGTCATATTTATTTAGGAATAACAATAATAGAACTGATACCAGAGAATTGCTATCAGCGTACACTATCATCTCAATAACTACAAAAGACAAAAAGTAGACTAAAAAACAGAAAAGCTCACCACTTCTTCATGCCTGCATTTTCTCACATTAATTCCATTAATCTGTTATTAAAAAGATAAAGAAAAGACTTACTCTACATTTCATAAGTATAGATTTCATTTCATTTTTTCTAGAAAAATATAAACAAAAGAACTTGCGATTTTACTTACCTGTAGAATTGCATCTCCTATAAAGAGCAAACCTGAAAGTTCCGCTGAAAACAGAAAGCATATTTTTCACTCATTTTGTACAAAATATCCTACATTTTGTGTGCATGTATTCCTATTTAATTCAATGTTTTTACATAATCTTTCAAAAATTTAAATAAAAACCTAATAAAAGCCACCCCATACAACTTCCAGATAATTTATTTGTTTGTTGGTTTTTTTTAATCCCAAAACACTGGCATATCAGTGTTACAATGAAAGAGTCTACCTAGGCCAAGTACAAAACTATGAAACATCTTCCATCAGTCAGTAGCACCTTTCAGACCATTATGGTGAGGTATGGCACACTTTTCTGAATAGAAAATGACTGGGTCCTATTTGCCTGTGAGAGATTGTTTCTTATAGACTCTGAGGAAAAAGCAACATGGAGTCTCCAGAACTACTTATGAATGACATATTTAACTTGCAAGCTTTTACCAAAGATCCTGCATCTTTGATCAACTCACTGGAGTATTTATGCTTGATAACATGTCATGTGCTGAAGAGCTACACAATCAGTAAATGTACAAAGTCACCATCCAAACTGAATCTGATTTTTAAAACAAAGATGTAAATCACAAGGGAATTTACAAAGTCTAATTCTACAGTTGCAATTTTTAATATTGTGTTGTCTTATGGAGCTATCTAATGCAAATATACTTTATAAGTACACAAGATATATAACAAAGATTATTTAAGAGTCTATAAAGAAACAAATAACACCTAACATGAGAACTAAGGGATGTTAACAGTTTATATGAGTTTGTCTATAGTATTCCACAACATCACAGATGGTACTGCCTAGAAAAGACTAGCATTGGACTTGATCAAAAAACTTTAGTTATTTACATTAGTTATATAACTGGAATCAATACTGGCATAAATTACTGACATAATCAATATTATGACATATTGACATAATATTATTGACATACATTTATTGACACAATCAATATTGGCATAATTATGATACTCAAGTATGTGTTTGAAAGACTGGTCTTATTAGCTAGATGTAACAAAGGATATTTAAATTATTGGAGGATAGACATTCTGATTTATTTTTTTCTTAAATAAACGCGTATCTCAATATTCTTCTTCAGCCACTGGGCTTGCATGTACTAGCACTTTGTACATGACCTAATTTGCTAGCCTAAGCACCTTAGGTCCATCTCTGGCTTTAAGAATTGCATCAGCTGTCACATTCTTGTTTAGAGATACAAAGAAAGAGATGGAGTCAATTGGGAGGAGGGCAGAACCAAGCCTGCAGAGCTTTGATGTACAGGCTCTGGGTCAAACAGCATTTTCTGTATCAAAGGTCCCTAGTACAGACACATGGCATGACACTTTCTACACCACAAGACAGTAGTCTCCTACACAAGAGATGTCCCTCAAAACTAGTTCTCTAAAAATCAGCAGTATTTTTATTGAAAGCGGTAATGGAGATTATATCTCAGCTAGGTATTGAGGTTAGAAATAATGCATCAGCTACTGCAGAAAAAAAATGACAAAATAAAAGAAAAAAGTGCACACTTTTGTGTGCTCAGTTAAACTTAAGTCTATCTTTCTTATTTTTCCTGCAATGCTTAATAGCATTTTAATAGCTAGTGTAGGTAATACATGCCACATTACTATGTATTACATACTTATGTGTATACTGAAAACAACAGAGTCATGAGTATAACTTCTTAAGGTTAACCTTATTGCCTTCCTTAGGGGCTCATTCCATGCTACTCTATAGCCTCCCTACATAAACTCTCATATCTACGTTTCAGTTCTCAATCCGCTGATTCCCCTGTACCTCTCTTTATCTGTGTGGGTGAATATGAGATTTTTTTATGCTGGCACATGTTAGTTGTGCAGAAGCAGTATCCTAGAATGATTGTATTACAGATAGAGGGAAAAGCTTCCAAGTTTACATTTCCGACCTTTCACAAATGTACACAAATATACACAAATATAACAGAGATATTAAATACACCATACTAGTACTGATTCACAATCTTCACCTCTCATCAATGTGTACATTATGAGCCGTTTGACCATTATCCATCCTCCTAGCACATATTATATCGTTCCAGTAAGTTCAAAACATTGCCAGTTATAAAAAATACAGACATTCAGCACCAGCTCTGCTTGTATTAAAAATAAGTATGTTTAAGACCTTATGCAGTACCAGTTTTGCTATGTATGAGTTGCCGCAAAGGCTTACACAGCACAGCATCTAATGCTGAAATATCATTGGGGTGTTATCAAGGTTCTGCCATTACCCACCTCTCTCTGAGTACGACCCTACTAACCAGCATAAAAAGACATGCATTCTCTTCTTGTGTTACCATGCTTTAATGGCTAAACATTTAATCTGCTACAGCTTCCTGGCAATAACCATTTGGAAACAAAAGACACAAAATAATTAACTTTTCTTAAATTTGTTAAACATTTTTATGGTACACCAACAGTGTCTGTTTAACACTCCTGAAGAATCTCAAGACTCAATGCACCTTGCCTTAAGGAGCAAGTCAAAACACAGCATACTAATCTGACACCCACCTCTTTGCTCTTTGGAAATCTTAGAAATGACCACTGGAATATTATGTTCTGCTCCACCCTGAAAACAGAATAAATGGCAATTTCATCAGTCACTGGAAATATCTTTTTGCTTAAAATTATATTTTACCCTTTCTCGAACTGCAGTTTTCAGAGAGACTGAGAAAATAACTCTGATTCTGCATTTCCTCTTTTTTTTCTTTTTAATAAAAATTTGATTAGGATTAATTCCTAATTGACTCTCATAAAGAAGTTCTCAGTTGCCATCATCAGCTTAGGAAGTGAATCAAATGTTGTTCAAAACTCTACAAAACTTGAAGAACCAGTTTCGGTGAATTCTGGAGAGCTTAATGTATGAAATCGTGCCTTACAAAAGCAAAATGGCCATCCCACTACAATGGCAGCCACGCTGTGACCACTTAGTTTTCATGCTGGCAAGAAACAGGTAAACAAAACCCCAAGAAAAGCTAGTTTGGACTTTTCATCTCAAAAGCAGCCTTTATTTGTTTCCGTCTCTGTCACAGGAGCACAAAGAGTGAGCAAAGCAGTGGGATAAGCAACAAGGAATGGAAAAAGAAACATTAAGAAATGGAACAGTAGGTGTTCAATAAATGGGGGGAACTAAAGGAAAGCTGGACTGTAATTCAACAGTTCAACGGTAATTCAGTGCTGTTGCTTTATTCAATTTATCCTGTTGGGACTGGAAATGTTCATGGTGCTTAAGAATAAAGTATTAAAAAGAAACCTTAAATAAAAAGGAAACTCAATGGAAGAGAAAGACAAATATACACAGAGACATAAATATTTTTTCCTCTGTAGAGAACATCAAAGTGTAAGCCTGAATGTAACCTGTACGAATTCAGATAAACAGAAATGACAGTATGCCACACTGTCATTTTGCCTAGGAATGCTGGTTAAAGGTTTGCTTACTCTTCTTTCAGCAGCCAGATTTTTCTTTGGAAACCACAGCTTTCCTAGGTCTAGGCATCCAGTGTTGAGGTGTGGAAAGGACAGACAGGGATATTTTGATGGTCTAAAGAACAGTACGTACCCCTTCTTTGTGCAATAACCAATTGTTTAAAACTGAACAGACTCCTGCACTCAACAGCTGTTTCGGTCGGACTAAAGATGAATTTCCTGTGAAACTGTAGAGTTTTCAATAGGAGTAAAATTCCTTCTGCTAGGGGCTATCAATGCAAATGGTCCTAAAAACACTGAGTTAATAGGGATCTTAGTAATATTACAATTATATGTCTACAAGAAAAGTTTGTAGAACTTCTGTAGGCTTTGCAGAAGATGAGTGTTGACAGGCACAGAACATATTGATATTTGTAGCATGGACTGAGTATTCACTCCACAAAGAACATGAGGCTACCTTCATTTCAGTCAGGCTTAGAGATGTATTCAGACTAAATAAATTGTAGCATTATAACTTGTTGAATATCTTTCAATGGTTTTCACCAGAGGAACAGCAACAGTAAAAGTTAGCTTCACTTAAGATAATCAGGTCAAGCTCACTAAATTTAAAAGGCTTAACCTACACCCTCCAGATTTTTCCTCAGTCACACACACATTTAGTGTGCCTCCAATGTTTCACAGAGATTGCGCTATCCAGTACATTTGAAGCTCAGTGAAGGAGTGTAGGGTTTAAAGCTCAGCATAGCTAACACAGGTCCTTTTTTTCTCAGTAAAATGGCCTCCCTCCCTCCTTTGACTCAGCTCTCTGGTAAAGGGGGAAATTACTGGTTTTACTAAGCCAGCCTGCAATGCACACAACATGATTATTCCTCTCTCACTCAGTATATCTACTTATATCTATTTACACTGCAGATTTAAAGAAGCATTCAGTAATGTCCTACTGAAGCAAATGATCTCTCACTGAATCCCAGTCTGGCCAGTATGAATGATTCCTTTTAAATTAGTCATGGGAGGTGTTGCCTGGTATTCTAAGAAACAAAAATTCAAAACAGGAAAGAGAAAACAGTTGGCCACCTATCTATACCCAGTCATCATTAGCAATTTGCAGCAAACTAAGAAAGCTGTATATATTCTGCAACATCTTGTTGAATACTACTTCAGATTGACACTGCAGCCTTGCATACCACATCCTCCATATTTGATTCTCTGTCCTGTAGAAGAAGAAGTGTATGCGTGTCTAAATTCTGTGTTTATAGGCTCAGAAGATACTCTACTGAAGAAAGCTCTGGGAACAGAGGCCACTTTTCCACTGCCTTAAATTTTCCCTCCCTCTAGTGTGGACATGTAGTTATAACCTCAGACCAGAGGAGGGAACAAAAATATGTCAGGTAATGGTGTTGAAGACTTGACAGCCCAGACCTCTACCAGACTCTTAACACCGATGTTTGTAGTGCAAATTTTCTTTGTAATTTTTCCTTAAGCAATCAAGGATGAGTCTGGAATAAAGGTTTCTGCCCACCTGCAGAGGCAGTCTTGCTAGAAGAGGCAGAGGAAGCTCTAATCTCTGGCAGCTGTTTAAAGCTCACTATCCTGGATGCTGGCCATTATTGGAGGGAGGTCACCCACAGCTCCTTTCAGAGTGTCACAAGATACAGTTCTAAAGATTTTTTCTTATCCCAGTTTTTATGTATGGCCATTTTTTTCTGAAGTTTTAGTCATATGAAAAATAGGGCAACTGAAACTAGTAACTTTTATTGACAAATACTGGCTTTGTGTTTGTCTCCAAGTATGACAAGAAAACTACTATTTTGTTTTTCTAAGCACAGAGTCTATAAAAAATCCGACCAATCATTGCACTTCAATATCCTCAGAGTTAGACGATGTAGGGAACATTTTTATTTCATACCAAAAGGCAACATTTGTTCCGCTAGTGAAAACGGGATGGTT
Source organism: Egretta garzetta (assembly GCF_000687185.1). Lineage (NCBI taxonomy): Eukaryota > Metazoa > Chordata > Aves > Pelecaniformes > Ardeidae > Egretta > Egretta garzetta. Next base: position 2,373,196 of record NW_009259975.1, read on the forward strand.
TGTTTTAGCTTTAACATCTAGTGGCACTATATGGCTTGCGTCTATGCGGATAAACTATTTTCCCAACTGAAGAAGGGTGACTTTATAGATGTTGCCTATTGGAAGCAGTCCATGTAAGCTCTGAACTGTGTTTATGGACTGTCTTAGAGATTACTAGTTGGTGTAAGCCAAAACTGTGCCAGGAATCATGTTAGCAATTAAACAATGTAGACAATAATGTGCCAATGTTAAGTGGCATTTTTTAACTTTTCGATACAATAGCATAGCTGGAACCAAAACGCCACTTCCAAGATGCATTCAACACCGCTTCTGCAAGTACACAAGACTTTAAAGATTAAAAGATTTTTAAACTAAAAGCTAGATGATTCATCTATTAATTAAAGCTTTCTAGCCTTTTTTTTTTAATTGTTTCAATTTGAAACAGAAATTCTGTTAATAAAAGAATATCACAGAATGAATGAAAAGGAAGAGAATCATCTAAGTGTGTACCTAAGTGTGAGAAGGACAGGTGCACATGCTTGCTTTAGAGATTTTTTGATTGAGTCAAACTTTGAAATGTCAAACTGAATCTTAGCAGATCTGCAATTCTGTTCATCATTTTAAAAGAATGATCAAAACAGAGGCAGGAAAATGGCACTGTAGAGAGTCCTGGTAGCCAGGAGTCAGCCTGTAACTGCAAACCTTAATTTATTTAATGAACTATCAATTTTATTGCCTACTTCTGCAAGAACACTACACTCCAGTTATCAGGAAACATGATGTTCTTTCAGAAGTCATACACTTACCAGCTTTTTGTGTCAGATCTCAGCATCTCAAACTTGTCAGAGATGTGATAAATGACTGAAATACTACATTGCATTTATGAATTTCTATATCTAACTCCATGGCTATTCCTTCACACACAGAGGTTTATTACTGAGCGTTCTAAAGGGGCTTCAGAAATTAGAAAATAATTCCTTCTGAAGAGTGTTAAACAGATCAGTTCTGTTTCAAATTCAACCACACCACACATTTACCACTAACTTCAATAAAATGAAGTACAGCAAAACACAAAACAGGGGTTTTTTTTGTTCTTTCAAACCTTCAAAGAATGGATTACAAGCAATTTTTAAAGGGCTTAAGTTCAGATCTTGTGCAAAAATCAATCTCACAAGCAGGTTTTTTAAGCAGTTAGCTGAAACTCTGATTTTTATAAATATAGTTGGAGCACCCAGGTTATAACACAGGAAAAGAGTTCAGATCATAGACAAGTCACAAAAGACAACTAGAAATGTTAATTTTGGAACTATTAACACATTTTGGACTATTAATCTTCTGCTCTTCAGGGGAAAAAAAAAAAATCTAAGGGTCCAGAATACTTAAGGTGGGATAAGACACTTCCGAAATTTACTCAAAAGAAAGTTAAAAGGTGATTTGACCGTGTGAGATTTCTGATAGCAAGTGATTGTTTAAGTTAGCAGAAAAAAAGGCATGATAATTCCCTAGAGCTAAATGCCCAAGCTAGACAAATTCATATCAAAGCACAAGAAAATATTTTAAAGTGAGGGTCATTAATCACACCTCAGATAAACTGCATCCTCTGATATACACCACTGCCAGAAAGTAAGTCCTCCAGATAACCCCCATCTTTAAATAATCTAAGAGTAGCAAGAGAACAGGAACTATGGAAGTGCATGGGCTTGTGGGAGATACTGAAACAAGGAGGAAAGGCCGCAGTCCTCCTCACTGCTACAGGGTGACTTGTAGACCTCTACTTTAAGGCACTATTACAAAATAATTACTTTTCTATTCAAAAATAATAATAAATATAAGGCCTTTATTTAAAGATCAGGAATCTTCCAAACCAAAACAAAGTAACAAACGGTTACTCATCTGCAAAAGGAATCATCCCATGATTGAATATTACCTTTTAAAACAGAACACTGGCACTTTTCAGAATATTTGGAACTGACATAGAGACTTCATGGCATACCTAAAAAGTCCGTTTCAGTGAGTCTTAGTAAAGTTTGCCTACCAAACTACAGAAAACATTACTTTGAATTCCAGTTCCAAGTTGTTTCTTACTACTAGCTTAAAATGATAATAGCAGATTATATTGATTAATTATTTGTTTTAGATTGTGTTAGCTATCCAGTTCCTTGTCAATCTTTCTGTTGGATTACTAATAAATTTCTACTCAGCATTTTCATTATCTTATCTACACCGTCTGAGTAAGTCTGAGTTACCTTTGTTGAAAGAGATATCTTTTCTATTTAATTACATCTGCTGAAGAGATTCCATCACCTGATTGTTAGTTGTTCCAAAAATTAAAAAGAAATCAACTATTCATGCCCGAATCTATGTAGCTTCACCTTTCCACTACTTAAATTAATTTTGATCAAAATATCTATGCAATAAAATAAACCTCAATAAAACTCAATATATTTTTATTGTTATTTTTTCCTATTGAAACAGGATCTTATTAAAAAGAACAAAGGTAAATTCCCTTCTAGGCTGAATTTGCAATCTGTTTTGCAACTTCCAAGAATTTTCTTCAGAACAATGAATATCTTGCTCTAAAACTTTAAGATATCTTGCTCCACTAATTTAAGAAAGACCATTGCACACTCATTATTTAATTTATATTTCTCAATGATATTTTATTTTATACAATGTGCCTCCTACTTAAATAATGTGATCTTGAGTTTGTCAGCAATTTTCATTCTAAAAGATAACCCATTATATATACATATAACTAAAAAATTGATTTTAGTGACTCTTGTTGAGATTTGCTCTTCAAACCTCAAAAGTCCTTACTATAACCAGTTATTTCTTAGCCCCAGCTAAATAAAACCTCATTCACCCATATACTTGATTTTACACTGACATGCATTACTTCATCGTTATGCAGTGAACTGTAACCCATTACGATATTGGAGGAAAATAACTTTTGTGATGTTGACTAAACTCATGAGAGACTTTGGCCACAAAATAGCAATTAGTTTTCCTTGAATAGAGGTCTTTGGTGGGTCAAGAAGATAACAGCAAGTGTACCAAGACATATTTTAAGAACTAGTATTTCTATACAGCAATATTCTTATCAATGACAACACAAATGCACATTAATCCCGCTTCTGAGTCACTACTTATAAGGTCAGTACTAGCAGACGTTCACAGGAAAGTCTATAGTCTCGCTTTATATGCATAATTTAAGCCTCTCTGCAGTCATGTGAAGTACACTTCACTTCTTCCATTGCTATCTTGAGACTGAGGACTGCTGTGTTTAGAAGATGAAATTAATGTTGTGTTGTCTACACTGAGATTCAAAACTAAGGTAAGGTTTTCAAAATCATAGATTATGATGACAAAAATTATTATCTCTTCCTCCCTCTCTTCATCCGTCCCTCCCTCAAAAAGAATCACCTACACTTACATATGTTCTTAAAACTTACTGAATAAAACAAAAATATGGTAACATGATAAATTGCTGCCTTTGCTTGATATACAGCAAAATAAATAATATCAGAAAGAAACAGCATTTGCAGTGAATTAATGTGATACCCTTTGTAGGAGAATTGATAATGAACTTATAGGCTGTTCCATGTGACTGCCACTGTAATTTAGCATTCATTAATAACCACTTAAATGAAAGTACTGTTGAACAAAAGTATGATCTATGCAGTTGAAAACACTTTTCAATTCTCATATTAAATCTTGTTACAGAGTTGCTCAGCTTGAATCTTAAGGGAATGATCTTTCCATTGCCTTCCATTCCATAGGGCAGTGTAGTTGCTGCTTGCCTACTAACATCCTGGAATACATTTGCTCTCTTGTTTCTAGTCCTCTAAAACATAGTTTGTCCTCATTAAAAGCCACATTAACTATACACTAAGACACTTTCTGTGTAACGTGGAATAATAGACAAAAAAATTCATCCTACCTTTATACTTAATCCAAATCCTCCTACAGTCTGTCTTCTAATTGTTACTGTTCTTTCCTGGGGAAAAAAAAATAGCGTTTTGTTAGGTTTAATATTTTCTGCCATAACATCTATATTCACACTTCAATAAGTTGTTTCTGTGCTTCCATCCTACATTGATTTCTCTTGTTTTAATAAACTTGTGAGTTCCTGAATGTGAAAATCCCATGAAACCTATGCTGCAGAGGAAAAATATTGTCTGGAAGACAAGCAAAGGTCCTGTCTCAGACAAAAATTAATTTGTTCAGTTCATACCATATTAGCAAGCATTGCAATGCAGTAAGAACAGAACTGTAGAGTTTAACAGTTAGTGCACAATACATGCATTTCAGAGGTCTTAACCTCCACTAGTCCTAAATTGGTCCCATATGCAGACTGAGCACTACATGCTGAGCTGCATAAACTGGACTCCTGTAGCACATTTTCCAATTTAATTTAATCCAAAAGGAATACAGCTTGTGTACTCCAAGACCACTCAGTGATGTGAACCAAAGCATGATAAGTGCACATGATCCAGAAATTCATTTCAAAGCACAGTCCTGATCCAAATTAAAAAACTAATACAAACACAGCCACTGTTGACCTCAGAGCTATGGTTTAAAAAATTGTAACCAAAGACTTAAAGGGTGTTGTTGAAGAGAGAATTATTTAAAGCAGCCCATTTTTTTTTCCTTTTAATTCTCATCCTAAAATTTGTTCTGTAAAAACTGTAGGCTAGTATCTATCTTAGATACGAAGATTTACAAAAAAAGACTTTTTTTTTCCCTAGTCTCTCTTGTTGACTTTATTCCCAAAGATCATTTAGAATTAGTGAATTTGGTAAAGTAAAAAAATCTTAGTAGCAGGTACACCATATGTCCAGATGCAAATATATGGAATACATAGATTTTTGAACACCCTCTACATGTGTTCTAGATTTTATACTCATTTCATTATATATATTGCATAGCATAAGTCTGCATATATATATTATTTATAAATGTTAATGTGTTTCACCACAATCAACATAGATTGCCAGTGTCAATCAGGTTTGAACAAGTCTCTCATCAGAAACATACCAGTGAAGGAGAGGATGAAATACCTACAGAGCTATTTTTTCCTCCTTACTTCATATACAGAAAGGAAAAGGAAGGATGTTGGGCTACCACATAAGAGTTTTGGAAAACTGATATTGCTGAATTTGGGGGCAAATCCAGTTGCCTTCTTTCTTTTTCACATTTGTGCAACAGCAGAAAGAGCAAGCATAAACTAGTCCAATGTTTTGGATAGCAAGACAAAATGGATTTCATAGCCTAAATAAATAAATTTAGTCTCATTCTAACACTCATAAATGTTTAATCTAATAAAGAGGTATATAATTTTTCTTTTACATGGCCAAATGTTTCAATTTTTTTTTTAACAATTGAAATGCATGAAAAAAATATACTCTTATATTTGTAACCCACAAGTGAATGTGTAGCATGGAAATAGAGGAATATATGACTCTCCTGTACCAGCCATGTGTTTCTGTGCTCTTCAGAGGGACCAGAAGAGCCTTCTTGAATCTCAACTCACACCTTCTAGGAAGGAACTTTCATAACAAAGTTCCCAGAAACTGAGTTCAGTCCACAGAGTTATTTCACTTCAGGCCACAAACTGTGCTTAGAAAACCTTTTGTCTGCCAGGAGGATCCAGCCACAGGTAACACTGCAGACAATACATTCAGGATAAAGCAGTATAGGCTACAGTCCGATGTGTGGTCTAAGCTGAGTTTACACAAACAAACATGAAACACTCAGCTGTGGCTCCACTGGTAGCTGTATTTTTCCTTTTAGTTCCACCTCTTTTCCAGCTCCAGCTTGTGTTGAACATCTGCTTAAGAACAGAAGCTTGACTTGTACACTCTAGTCATTTTTGTTATACATATTCAAATCAAATAGAAAATCTTGTTACCTAAGAAGATGTTGAAAAACAGCAACCTTTTAATAAACTGGCTTAATATTATTACATTGACCATGAATGGAATAAAGACTATCACACTTCACAATTAAATTTCAAATGAAGTAGTGTGCTCAGTGAAAAACATAAATCTTCATTAAAATTTGTAGTTCATGATATGTCAGTAGTCACTGTAAAATTTAAATAGTGGCATCTGAGTATATTCTAAGGTGGAGCTATGCTTTTAAAAAGCCTAATATAAAGCTGCCCTGCAGAATATTTCTATCCTTGTTGTTTTTTCTTAGCACAACATACACACAAGTACCCATATAAAAGAGTCAATAAAATATCCTTTCTGGTTTTCACTCAATTGAAGGCAGAGTCAGGCCAGCCCTGAAAACACCTGATTTGGGGTCTTTTGTGAGTTTACCAGTGCTGTCTGACAGGAAACCAGAAATATTTTACACTGGAGTTTGGCATTACTTTTTAAGAGAAAGAAATGAAAACTTCAGAAACACTTTGCTAGCATTGCAGGTTACTAAATAGACAAAACTACGTAAAGGTAAGCAAAAGGAACAGAAAAAGTTCAAGTAAGGGTAATTTTCCAGCACAACACAATTTATTTGAGGGTTTCATCTGGTATTTTTTCTAGGTTTTTTTTTCTATCTTGATTGAGAATAGATATTATATATTTTGGGTCTGGACTGTTAGTAAATCTAATTGAACTTTTAAAACATACTGCAAACTAGGTCCACTTGAGTGATGTGTTATGTGTAATGAAAGCACTGCATTGTATTTGACCCAAGTTAATTCAACACACTTCTCAGCCTTACAATAAAGAAAGATTACTTTGGTGTATCTTAAGTGTAAAGACTTACATATTCTTCACACAATAGCTATCAATTACAAATGTGCAAACAATTAATGATCTTCAAGAATACAAATCAGAATTACATAGGAGTTATATTTTTCATTAGTAAACATCAACAATCCCCTACTCTGCAACTGCAAACCTCACATAAACAATACAGTGAAACAGCTTTTCCAGTACTGTCAGAACCATCACTCATTCTATACGCCAGAATTTTGGTTTAGGATTAGACCCCAGTTCTGATCAGCTCCTCTTTTTTTATCCAGAAGTTTAGAAGAAAAAAATTAGGACTCATCTAACCACAGTAAATCCATCTAAAACTGAGCCATTGGTCAAGGCAACTCTTCTCATGTAATCAGTAAAGAAAAAACAAATAGATTCAATCCAGGTGAGTCAAAGCAGGTGCCCAAGTTAGGTAATAATCATCTTCATCATCTATATCCTCCACTGAGTATACAGCCAAATTTAACTTTTGAAAGATGGATCCCTCCCTTCAGAGTTGCAAAGTAACTTGAATAAGTATTTTGATGGCAGATACCAGCTCTGAAATGTCTGGCCAGAAAACCTTTTTATCCAAGTAAGTTTTTCTTTGTGACTTGCATAACTTGCATGTAACTTTTTGTATGTGACTTGCAAAAAACCCAAACCAAGCTTCATTTTCAGTGTCATCTTCAACCAAGGTGAACTGAATAAACCTTGTCTGAAAAGCACTATATTTTAATGTAAAATAATATTTTAATATAATGATTAATACAATAAAGAAGTTTGACCGGCAAACTGACACAAATTATTTTGTTCTGATGCCTTTAATTAGCATTTCAAATGAACAATGACAGTAATAAAATGCTTTTCACTAGTCTAATAGCTTTAAGTTCTTCAAATGCTTTACAACTACTCATTAATAAAAGATGGTGACAACTCTGGAAGGCAACAAATTTTGTACCAGTGAAGAAGTGCTCTGAGTATCCTGATTGACCATTTATGCTGTTCCAGGTTAAAGATAGTGCTGCACCATTGACTCCAACTACCTGCTTAAAATAAAATCTAACAAAAAATCTGTCAGCTGTAGATTTGTCTATTAATATTTTACTTAGTTTCACTTTCCCCTCTCTTTGCACAGGGTAGTATTCTACCCTGATTGAATTTGCGATGGTTTGGCTAAAAAAATGTCCTCTGAGCTTGTAATTCCATTATCACATTTGTTATCTACATGATGCCAAACAGAGGGAAAGTTAGAGCTCCTAGGCCCCTTAAATGCAAGATTCAGAGCAGTGTTTTAGAAGCTGCTTCCTGGAACAGAACAAAAGGAGTTATCATTTTATTGAAAAACTCAAAGCTGCTGCCAAGCTGTCAGCATTTTCCATGCCTCTAACTCAGAAAATTCCTCATCCACACATATGTTCATTGACTGGAAAGGAGAGCTAAGACTTTTGCCAAAAAAATTCTTCCTCAGAGCTATTCAGTGAAACAGAAGCAATGCTTTTTAGGCTTCCATTAAAGAGGTATTAAAACGTCTCCTTAAAATCCATATGATCTTCTTGAGATCATAGACATCATCTTAAATAAGATTAGAAATGAAGAATGACCTTGTGAGCACACGGCAACAGTGAATAGTCAGGAAAGGAAAACGCAGAATCCTATGTAATCATTGCCTATTTACAATTAGGCAAGAGTTAATGGTATTTTTAGCAGTTAAATCTCAGGGCATGGTACAGATTCAAATATTTCATACTGACTGGTATGTGAGGTAAAAGAAAGTTTATAATTGCTTAACTGACTTTTAACAATAATTATTAATTAGTAATACTTTCAAATTATTTATTCTGTATAATGTAAACCAGTAATCTAATGTCATCTAATAATTTGTTTCTATGAAAACAGTCAAGAGTTGAACAAAAGGATGAAGAAACTTCAAAACTCTTCATAAAACTAAGTTAACAGTGTGTGAAACTTCAATATTCCATTACTCACCCTTTTCACTAAGATATAAACATCACACTTTCAATTAGGGACACTGGTGTGTCTGGTTATTCATCTTACAAGAGTAAAGGTATGAAGAATTAATTTGTCTAGGACAGAAAACAAGACCTCTTTTCACAGTGAATAGGACAGACACCAAGGTACTATACATACGTCAGAACATGGAAAAAAAGCTAAATGGGTGCAGGACAAAACAGTAGGTGGGAAAAAAGGAATAGAAATTGAGAGGAGTCTACAATAGCACAGTGACATGGAAAAATATAGGGGGAAAGGGAGGAAAATGTTTGAATATAATTTTTAAAATGTAATAGTAAAAATACAGATATAATCAATACATCGGAAGCAACTTCATAGATTAACCTGTTAATATTTTTTGCCATAATATCTTCAAGGCCATGCTCTGATGTAGTTTATCAGCTACAAGTAATCCCACTTCATTTTGAAGTAAGAAAATGTCATGAAATTTTTTTTCTATTGAATTATTTCATATATTTTCAAGAAGGGAGATTTTATATCCCCTTTTTGGTAATGCTTTTCTCTTTCTTACTGTAATTTCTTTGGATTAATTGACATGAGCAGTCAAACTTCACACTCATTCTGAGTGTAAAGGACACAAGACACGGGTCAGTCACATTTCCAATTTGAATTAATAGTGTTAACAAGGTTTGCCAGGAGACTTGCTCATCTGCTAACAACTTCCATCGTGTGACATTTGAAGTTTGTCTCTCATTTCCTCATGTAACTGGAGAAGGTTGGCAATAAGGGATGGCGGCAGAATGGAAATTGGAAATCCTCCTTCCTCTGCAGCAGTATGGTAAATGCAGCTGTGTTGAGTAGACTGTGTGGAATGAGCAAGAGCACTCAAGCCTTGGCTTGGTCTCACTTCAAAATGTTCCCTGTCCTACAGCATATGCCCAAAAGCAGAAACATTCACCTAAATACTTATAAAAATACTACTTGTAGGATTGATTTATTTCAAAATATTTTTAATATAAAAATAAAAGAGAAAAAAACCACAACCCCAGATTCAGTATGGATCTGAATTCCCACTAGGCTCTGTAATGAACACCCTCTGTAGTTCCTTGATAGCTGTTTTCTTGTTTGCGATGTTTTTCTCTTTTTCTGGGGGAAAAACCTTCTTTCAACTTAGGTTGTCCGTAAATAATCATATTTACATCTGTCAGTTCTAGGTTGTCACTTAAAAGCTGTCTAGAATGGCAGGGAAAAAAAAAGTTACCACCACCTGATAGATATTTGACGACTTCTGTGAGAAAATGGATTCACTCCACTGAATAGCTGACAGATACCAACATGATAAAAAAAAAAAAAAAAAAAAAAAAAGTCACCATTCTTTCTGGTAGCTTTGTGAAAGTAACAAGAACGGAAAGTGCTTGAAAGGTGACCTATCTGTGCACATATTTGCAATTCTCTCCAGGACAGGGAGTTTCATTTTGGCACTGTTCATATTATTCAATCACATATCAGAATCAAAACAGTAAATAAATACAGAAATAACTACAATACAGAAAACAAATCAAAACCATATGTTTATTATTTTAAGCTTTTCACTTTTTCCTTCGTTTATTTTTCTACTCATTAACATTCCTAATGTTAACTGAACTTGTTTTACCTACACCAAGATAAATGAAAAGAAAATTTTAAACTCTCAAAAGGGAATGATCCAATGTTAACAGATTTAAAATTCACTCTCAGAATGTCTCCAAAACTGTAAAACGTGCAAGCAAGGGAAATGTCGTAACTTCATCTAACTGCTCAGGTAAATCACAGTTAAGGGATATGTTCTGAAATGAAACGCTTAAAAATACTCAAATAAAAAAAAAAAACCAAGAAAAATGTGCTATTGTGCAAAGTTTATAAGTTGAAAAACTATTTCTAACACAATTTATTGTTCTGTTATACCATATTGGTATAGAGTTATAAATCTTTCAACACAGTTGATTTCACAATAGCAAAAAGACAACTTTAAAAGTTATATATAATATGTTCTTATCTTTACAAGAGAAAGAATGACTGTGTGATTAATAATGCCAGAAACCAGGTCTGGCTACAGTTCAACAATTTATGTCTGTTACTTTCTGACCTTGGAAAAGGTGTTTATTGATGAAGGTTTTTTTCTCTACCAAAAACCCAATTACAGACCATAGGTTACATTTGTATATATTTATATCTACCTCAGTTAAATCCTTGAACAAATGCCATACAACTCCAAGAGCTGTTGCTCTATAAATTCACCAAAATGTGCATTTGCGTTTTATTAGTATTGAAATTATGATCTTCACATCAATCTCCCAAAAAGATCCTTAATTTAAAAAAAAAATATTAATGTTTAATGAAATTATGCATTGCCAAACAGCAGCATAGAATTACATTACTCGAAGGAAATGAGAATCATCTGTATGTTATCATCAGGTGAGTTAGCAGTATTCTTGAAAATCTATGACTCTTTAACAGAACCTTTAAGAAAATTATGTAAAAATGCAAACTGTCCTGGTAGCTGAACTTAGCAATTTGCCAGCTGCTCACAGTTTATTTTCAGTCTCTTAGAAAAACAGTAGCTGATTCAGATCACCCATCTTGTCAGATGGTACATTGTCATATCCTTGGTTTATGGATCTTACACGCACATGTATTCTATTAGAAAAATTTCTGAGTACAATTAGCAAACAAATAAAATCTATTAAAAAAAAAAGAAGAAGAAAAAAATACCGCTCCCTAGACAGATGAACTACTTCTCTTGATAAAACACAATAATCCTTCTACTTCAATTTCAGACGTTCATGAAGTGATTGAAAGTGTGAGGATTAACTCTAAAAATTTTTTTTAATTCTTATATTGCAAAGATTAAAAATTTTCCTAGGACTAAATCTACTGAAGAGTCACATTTCAGATCAGACATGTGATATCCTAGGCTATTCCTTCTCCCATCATAATTTTCAGCAAGGTCATTATTAGGCCATCCTTATTAGTCCAGGCTATTGACCTACACATCTAAAAAGACCAGGAGTTGTCTTACTGCACATTGTCATCTGGAACACCATATAGCAAACTTTTTTGAGTATAATTTCATGTAATTCAAGAAATACATTTAAAAGGAAACATAGAATAAAGATCTGTGCTTCTGCCATCAATACTGATGAAGTTCCTACATGATTTAATACAGCTGTTTTCAGGGCATTTCTTTTTCAGATGAAAAGAGTAAAGATCCTAACTGTTCTGTACCACAATAAATTGCCATGGAGATTTATGAAGACTATAATTATAAGAAAGCTGTCTGTTGGCAATACCACAATTACAAAAAAATATTTTCATAAATCATAGAATCACTTTGGCTGGAAAAGACCTTTAAGATCATTGAGTCCAACCTTTAACCTAACACTGCCATCCCACCACTAAACCATGTCCCTAAGCACCTCATCCACCCATCTTTTAAATACCTCCAGGGATGAGGACTCAACCACCTCCCTGGGCAGCCCATTTCAATGCTTGACAACCCTTTCGGTGAAGAAGTTTTTCTTAATGTCTAGCCTAAACCTGCCCTGGTGCAACTTCAAACCATTCCCCCTTGTCCTATCGTCCATTACCAGGGAGAAGAGGCCGACCCCCACCTCACTACAGCCTCCTTTCAGGCAGTTGTAGAGGGCAATAAGGTCTCCCCTCAGCCTCTTCTTCTCCAGACTAAACAACCCCAGTTCCCTCAGCCACTCCTCATATGACTTATGCTCCAGACCTCTCACCAGCTTGGTTGCTCTCCTCTGGACATGTTCCAGCAATGCAACATCTTTCTTGTAGTGAGAGGCCCAAAACTTAACACAGTATTCGAGGTGCGGCCTCACCGGCACCGAGTACAGGGGCACGACCACTTCCCTACTCCTGCTGGCCACACTATTCCTGATACAAGCCAGGATGACATTGGCCTTCTTGTGAGGCTCCAGTAATTTAGGGGAGAAAAAAGCATACCTGATTTAACACTCACCAGTCTTATCTTCCAATTTTCCCACATAGAGACTCATGGATATCTTCAGAACACAAGCTACTCCAACTCAGGCATACACTTACCATACTGTAAAGACTCTCTACATGCCCAGATTTAATCTGGATTAGTAAAGATGCTGCCTTCTAGGCTTTGAGTTTCACAAAATATTCTCAAAAAAGAGAATAAAGAAATGTCTGAAACACTTATTAATCCAACGGATGCTCAAATTTAGATCTAATCCATGATCATTTGAATGTTCTTTGATGGAATTGTTACAGGTATAATTACTGCAGGACCCTCACAAACACTGTAATTTTGTTCAGCCTACTAAAGAAACAGATGCTTTCTTTTTTAGTTTTTAACACTGTTTAGTTTGCTTATGATCTTTTATGCATTTTATTTTCTTACTCCAAATTGTATACAATGAAAGAAGAAACAAGGTTCCTTTGCACCCCTGGAGTTTTGGGAAAGTCAAACTGTTTTCCACCAAAAAGGAAGTGTTTAAATTAAGAACTAGGTCCTTATCCCATGTACTCACATTAGGCAGCACCTCATTCCTAAGGAGCCATTGATTTCATTTAGATTATTCCGCAGGATGCAGATCAGGATACTGCTGGAACGTTAAGTGCCTGTTTAAAGTCTGTCCCACACAGAGGAGCTTCAGACCCAACAAACAGAAGAGATACTGTTCTAACTAGAAACATAGTAATAGCCTTTCGTTCCTTCACAGTGCAGAAGTGATTAAGTAAAACATTATAATCAAATTATTTGAAGATTATTAAAACAGATTAAAAAGAACTTGTACTGTAGCTACTTGTCTGTAAAATTTAACAGTTATTATTCCTCAGTTAAAAATTTTATTTTTATTCTTTAGAGTTTATTCTATGAGTCATTCAGTGTCAGTCACTAATGAAAACACTTGCGCTTGCTCTTGCTCTGTAGAATGAATGTAAAAGAAAAATAAGTGTGGTCAGTCATTTAGAATGACGGAAAGAACAAAAGAAAATCAACCAAGCAAGGTAAAAGGTAAGAAAAACAAACAAACAAACAAAAAGGAAACCTAATAAATCAGGAATGAAAATGAGGGAAAAAAATGCAAAAGAAAGGAAACCTGCGGGACTTGCCTGATCATGCTGTACAATCAAAGCACCTGGTTCCAGGTGACTTAAATGGCCCGTGACAAAAGGACAGTTAACTGTCTGTGAAATGCCAGTCATCCTGAGATGGAATGAACCTACTGATTCAAGACCAAGTCTTAATCCCAGAGGAAATCAGTGTAAAGTGCTTAAGTCACTAGCCTAACAATGACACTTCCAAGAGAAAGGAAACTCCTCATCACCACACTAATATTGATCAGTTAATGAGTTATGCATTCATTGGGCAAATAAGATAGGGGGAGTGTAATTGGTGAAGCAAATCATCCACTATTTTCTACAGTGCCATTGCAAAACTAAAGAGGGCAAAACTGTAAGAGAAAGCCTTGCTGTGAAATTGAAAAAAAAAAAACAAACATGCATTTCATGAAGACATTTAAATAACAAGTTCAGCAGAAGTAATAGATATTACAGCATAATAATGAAAGCCATATTTCTTAGTGATAAAATATTTTAATAAATGCCAGAATGGGGTTGGTGGAGTAACGGTGCCACAGTGTGTGTTGGTAATTGAGCAACTACAGCCTGAGCTTGAACTCAGAATTTCTTTCTGCCTGCGCTGCTAGATGTCCTGTATGTTGAGGAACAGTACGGTCTGAGTTGCAAAGGGAGCACCTATATTCCATATAAAGCACACAGACCTGTATTAGTAAATTGGATTTGTATAGCATGAAACTGTCAAAAGCTAATGTCAGATTTGTCGTGCAACTAAACCCAGCCTGTATGGAGTCAGTGTAGGCAGCGTGTTCCTCTTGTTTTGGAGAAAAACTCAGAACCATTCACCTTGAGATGCTCATAACAGTGAGATGGATTCTCCTATACATTTTCCATTAATCTTCCACACTGTTCGCACTATTAACATTCTACCAATTTATTTCTGGTTTCTGCTTTGTATCTTTTTATTGCAGCGGCAGCAATTAATTAATAAAACAGACAGACATAATAGCAGTCACATAACATTTGCATAAACAGATATTACACTACTATGCCTCACAAGATTTAACGTGAAATCCTATGATAATTTCATGAAGCTCAAAGGGAGAGCTGAATGTTTATGATACTTTCCCATAAAACTTAAAAATACCTCTACAAAATATAATTACAGTATCTATAAAAATGTCTATAAAAATGAATAGTAAATGGTTTCTATTATTTTTAGCTATCTTCTATAATTAAATAAAAACTCAGTATTACAATAATTCCAAAGCCTACAATATTATTCTATGTAACATTTTACAGATCTTCCAAATAATTGTCTACAAAGCTCAGTTTCTTACCCACAAAATTCAATATGATGCTTAAATAAGAAATCTGATACATCATGTAAAAACAGTAATACAGAAATCACACTATTACACTGTTCCAGCTGAAGTCCATCTTTATTAACATGACGTGCTGGTAAAACTAGTGACCCTTGCAGCATTGGACTGGCAGCATGCATGAAGTCTGGTGCTGTGCTACCATATGAAGCAACCGAAGGAGGATACCAGATAATTCCCCTACCAGCAAAGCCCTGCCGTAACAGTTACCCATCAACTGCCTTATCATCTCTACAGACAATACTCAGATATGTACATACATTGTGGTGGTGTATTCTCCACAAAAATCACTCCTTGTGTCATTCCTATTGCATTCAGTGGCTCCAATAGACAAGGGAGAGTGCAGAGAAACGATATGCATATAACTTATTCATTATCTTATTGCTGCTTCTTAGATGAGTATTGCTAAGATTTATTTTCAAAAGATGATATATTAAAATGCACTTAGTGTTAACAGTATAAAATGAAAAATCAAACTGTGAGATTAAGCGCATACATATGCGTGTGCACGCACTCACACACACACACATACACACAAAGTATTTTTGCTTTGTATAAAGTACATCTTAAAGAAAAAATAAAAACTACTTACACCAGAATAGAAAGGCTCACCAGACACACAGATCACATCCTGCTCCTGGATCATCAAAATATCTTTGGCTAAGTGCAGTCGCACCTTGAAAGGCTCCTGGTTACCATCCTGCAGCAAACAAACCCCTGTCTTTGTCTTCAAAGGAAGGAATAAAGAAAAAAGTTTTCTCAGTTAGCACTTTGCATTGCTAGAAGCATATTTCGAAACACAATAGCTGAGAGATAGGTACAGGTACCATAAACACGTCAACAAATATCCAAAACTATTACCAGTGATTGCTGTATTTATTTACTCTGCTCAGACTACAAGAGAGAGATGGTTACAGTAGCAACTAGCGAAGGCAGATTTTGCAATAATAAGGCGCTATTCTGCCCGTGATGTATTTGTGAAACTCCTTTCAAATTGCTTCAGAGCAGCTGTGCTCTTACTTTCCATCTTTGTATTAAATGACGACACCTCACTTGGACATGAAATAAAAACTGATGTTCCACATATTACACCAATTATGGCGCAGAAATACATACAATAAAACCTCCAAATTAGCCAGATGTGAGCTCTTACGGCCTACACGAACCTGTTTGTGGGCTTTTTCCTGATCCATGAGCACAACACTGACTTATGCTTTTATGTTCTTTTTCAAATGAGGATGCTGAAGTTAAGAATAAAAGAAGAGAGATCAAAGATGCAACTTCTTCTAGTAGTTTACTTCTTGCTCCACTTCTGTATTTTATGTTTATGGTTAGAGGTCAGGAATTCCGTAGGATTCTTCAATATACAATCAGTGAATTTCCTAAAATTTAGCAGTGTCTTTGTGGTAGTACCTATCTATGCTACTTTTTTGGGCATTATTCAAAAGACGTTTGAGCAGTGAAAAAGTCTGAAGATATAAGCACCTGCAGTATTTAAACATTTTTCCCTGAAGGCTGTGTTGAAAATAGCACTCTTTACAACACTTCATAAATAGATGGAAGTCGTGTTGGTATAACATTTTTGATATGAGAAATTTGCTTACAAACAATTTAAAAATTTAGCCTTATGACATG
Organism: Egretta garzetta; assembly: GCF_000687185.1. Classification (NCBI taxonomy): domain Eukaryota; kingdom Metazoa; phylum Chordata; class Aves; order Pelecaniformes; family Ardeidae; genus Egretta; species Egretta garzetta. Next base: position 2,390,024 of record NW_009259975.1, read on the forward strand.
TAATTTACCAGTATTAGATATCTATGGCGATTTAGATAGGTATTGGTTATATGCATGCATGTTTGTATCTCAGAAGAAAATTCATATAGAAAAAGTATTTAAGATCTTGGACTCATCAGTGTCAATAATAAAACTTCCATTGTCTTCATTCAGGTCAGATTTCAATCCACTGTCTGTAAAAAGCTGGCTTGACAGGAGATCAAGGAAACAAAAGTCTTGCTGTGAACTTTAACTGCCAAGGTTGACCTGGCTGAATCTGAGGGCTCTTTCTCAGGCAAGAGTTTTAAAGAGGATTTGGAAGATCTCCCCATATGTGCTCTGATCCCTTACATCCATAGCATGGAAAGAACAAACATAAATATGGAACTGACAGTAGGCAACTGGCAGAAGAAAAGTTTAAATTGCTCTCAAGAGGCTTTAAAAGAGGTGGAAAGGTCGAGGACAACCTTTAAATAACTCTATATAATGTTCTCCACTGACAAACTGTTCTGTTACTTCTGCTCCATGCTCAACATTCAAACTTTGGAACTTGTTTTCCCTTGGACACCAGTAGCAAACTCAGACATAACTTTGAAAGTGCTTCTGACTTTATTGTTTTTATTCTTTTTAAACTAAGTAAGAAGAATAAATGAAGAGGTCCATGCACTGAACTCACACTGAGGTCAGTGGAAGCTCTGGTCGGAAGATATCATACAGCCTTGTTCTAATATTTAGGTATCTTTTTTTAAACAGGATGAGATAGAAACTGATTGACAAGGACAGACAAATCAAATAAATGGATCATGAAAGGAGTTACGTTTTCAGTACCACTGAAAAATTCCCTCTCATATCATACATAAAATTTTATGACATTAAAATAAAGAGAATGTAAAATAGTTACATTTCCCTGTTCCTCTCCTCATAACTTCTGCTTTACAGACAAGATGAATCCTCTTTCCATGGAGTTGTGAGCTAAGCAGCAAGTGACAATCGAAGTTGAACAAAGCGGGCTGTAGATAACTACAGGCAAATAAAAGGGGCTAGACTACAAACACCTACCACTTATAAAATGCCTTTTGTCTGCAGAAAAGTTTGCAGAGATGCCTTTCCTCCTCCCTGGATAACTGGCAGTGGGATAAATTCTGACTCTGATACACTGATTATTATAGGAACTCTGCCTTACTTGACTGAACATTTCTGATTTGGTCAATAAACCTATAAAATCTCTAAAGAGTCTTTCTGGAAAAGCTGAGGGGCTTCTTTGTGGGAATTAGAGGCACATAACCATAGCAGACACAATTAGCCATTAGAATAAAATTAAAATTCAAGTCAGTTTCTAAATGCATGTGGGCTGATCTTATTCAGTCTGAACAAGGAAACCAAGCTTGGGAACAGCAAAATATTTTGACCCTTGGAAAGATTGATCACACACACTCAGGGATCCTATTTACATCAGACAATCTAAAAAGTAATGAACCACTTTACTGTTGTTGGGCTTTATGAAAGCTGGTTTATGATACAATTCAAAATTAAATCTTCAGTTATACTACCTCCTTCCCTCTCCTACCTGAGAACAGCATTAACAACCATGTAAAGGAGAAGAATGTAGTTCAGTTTCATTAGTTAAGCTCAAGAGTAGTCCTTGAGAACAAAGACTGGAATATAATTATTTCATTATGTTTCATTTTTGTCTGCTGACTATTCCTTTTTTTCTTCTCTCCCCTGCCCACTTCAAAGCATCCGCTAAACTGAATCAAATAAAGATATGAGCTCCTGCATCCTTATCCAGACCTGGAACGTAGGGAAGATGTTCTGTATAGATGCTTTCATTTAAATTACTGTGCACACCAACATTTTTCATCCCTGTGGCCCCAGTGAAATTATTCTAGTTGGAGGGAGATCATCAGTCTAGCCTATACCCCTGCCATCCCTTACCTTTGAAGGGCTTAGATGGTGTGCATGTGTGTGTGTGGATGAGATGTGGGGGTGCAGGCTGATGTTAGCTTTTGTTCCCATTGTTCTGGTTTTGGCTGGGATAGAGTTGATTTTCTTCCTAGTCGCTGGTATAGTGCTCCAGTTTGGATTCAGCATGAGAAGAATGTTGGTAACACACTGATGGTTTAGTTGTTGCTGAGCAGTGCTTACACCAGTCAAGGACTTTTCAGCTTCCCCTGCTCTGCCAGGTGCACAAGAAGCTGGGAGGGGGCACAGCCAGGGCAGCTGACCCCAACTGGCCATAGGACGTCATGTTCAGGGGGAGCTGGCGGGGGGGAGATTGATTGCTGCTCAGGACAGGCTGGGCATCAGTCAGTGGGTGGTAAGCAATTGCATTGTGCATCACTTGATTTTATATATTCTCTTACCATTATTATTATTATTATTATTACTACTACTACTACTACTATTCTTTTCCACAGCTGTTTTATTAAACTGTCTTTATCTCAACCCATAGATTTTACTTTTTTTTCCCAACTCTCTCCCCATCCCACTGAGGGCGGGGGAGTGAGCCGGAGGCTGTGTGGAGTTCAGCTGCCAGCTAGGTTAAACCACAACACCCATTACTAATTTTTAAGAGATTTCATGAGAGGTTGTGCTAAAATTTTCCTTTCAAACCTTCGACATTTCACTGTCAGAAGGCTCTGCCCTACTCCTGACTTAGAGCAATAAAACAGCATACGGCACGTCAACTGGGCTACTGTAACTGTCAGTGTGAGGTCATGCAAGGCATCCTCTTGTGCTCAAATGTATGATAAACTGTATCACCTTACAGCAGACATGGTTAGAGAAGCATATAGTTCAGCTGATAGCAGTTTGTTAAGCCAATACACCTTGACTGGATGTTTGAGCCAAAATCCCCGGGAACATTGCCCTGCTTACATTTATACCATCCTATTTTCTTCTTCCTATTTATAGAATTTGGCACCTTTTTAAAGAGGGCAAGAGAGCTGAGTGTTTGAAGTTACACATGTTTATGAAGTGGATGAAGTAGGCTAAAGAATGGATATGAAAGCAATATACGCTGGTGAAAGAATGAGTTTCCATATGGGAGAGGAGTCAGTGACTTCAAGCAAAAGCAGTGATGAAGGAAAGTAGCGATACCGAAGTGACAGACACAGTGAATGCTGCACCTGCGCAGTTCTGCCTCTGTCACCTCATTCTACACCCTTTTAAGCTGAGTTAGAGAACACTGATGTGGCAAGAGCTGATGTCCTTGGGTTTAGAAACTGCTTTCTGTTCCTGAACTAATATAACTACAAGAGGGGCTGAACACTGATCCCTCTTTGCTTTGCCACATCAGTCTGTGTTGAACTTTCTGCTTCAGATCACTACCAGAGAACAGTATAGGTTGGCAGACCCCTCAAGGCAGACTGCTTCTACAAAGGATATGGTCACACTCAGATGATTATTAGCAACATGGCAGTGAAAAAAGGCTGTTTAAAAATCTTTTTCCTTTATACTCTGGCTGACAGCACATTGTACATATTGGCTGTGTATAAGATCTGGCCCTAATAACTTTTCTAAAAGAAATGCTTACATACCATAAACAGCTTGGTGCAATATATATAAACTTCACAAATATTTAAGAATTAATTTCAGAGGAAATACATATGAAGACTACAGTTTATACATTTATGCTAGCAGCAGAGCATCTACCAAACATATACCAAAATCAATACTCTATAAGAAACATCTTTAAAGTTACCTATTGATTTCAAAGTCCGTTTCCTGCAAGACTTCCAATATATTTTTTTTTTGTTTATCTGGCCTAAATAAGACTATTGGCATGCTTTCTACTGAAGAAATTTTTTTTGTTTACATATTTCTCTATTTGTTGTTTTCCTTGTCATTTATGATAAGGAAAAAAAAATCTAAAACTTTTTCTATGTTTTGTTCTGGAGGAGATTTATTCAGTATTTCAGGCAATTTAAAATACTCTTCATTAGTTTTCAAGACTTGACAATTTCTTTTTATATATGCTATTTTATCTATTCCTTCTGCCTTATGGTAATAAAACAATTTGGTTAGCTTTGCTTCTTCTAGTTTCAAATCAGTAGGAAGACTTCAACAGATTCCCAGAATAGTTTAGTCCATGAACGAGTGCAAGAAAGGAAGAGAAAAAAACCTCTCATCACATTTTCTATGCAAGGTGGCCTGGATTTTAAGTTTCTGCTTTGGCTGCTATGTCCTAAAATACATAAACCTCTGCAGTTTAGTTTTAAGTCCTGAAATTTGTTTCTACCATCAAAAATATGGTAACATTAAGGAGAATAGGTTGCAGAAACTGCTTTAAATGTGTACGTGGTTCTCTTCAGATGAATATCTACACTTTTGGATGCTTATTTGAATCGAAGTTGACCTCTGAGTATTTGGAGATATGCCTGTCACTGCTTTATAATCGCAAGTATAATAATGAAAAGGGAAACTGAATCAGAGGTATAAGGCAGTACTGGCAATGAATACAAGAGGTAGGAATATGTATCAGAACCACATAAAGGATGTTTTTTAAATGGTCCAGCTACTCATTCTGTGGAGGTGTTGCTAGCATAAGTGAAAAGCACTTATATTGTCAAAAATTGGAATGCAGCCCAGACACACAGGGATGTGTTCAGCTCATCATTCTTCTATCAGATACCAACATTTTCCAATCCAAAGGACAGCAAGTCCATTCCTGCATATGAATTTTACACTCCAACCTGAAAGAATCGCAGGGAAATGTAGAATTTGGACTTAATCTAGTTTTCTTTTGATTTTCCAGGTATTTGCCAGGTAAGTATTTGGCTATGGCATTCTTCACAAGTGATTTTCTAAAAAGAATAAAGTCTTACAGAGAATTTTCTTGTTTCATACAGTCTGATTAATTCAGTATGTAAATTAGACATTTGAAAAAAATAGATATATTTAAACTAATATATGTATAGGAGCTTTTTACTGAACTAAGGCACTTTTATAGAGCAAAAGCTTTCATTTTCTGACACTGTAAGGAAAAAGTTTTGATGTCTGAATTGTCAATGAGTTTACTGGGATTAGTAAACATTACAATTGAGGCCAAGAGATAAAATAATATAAAATTGAAGGCTATTGTGAGAACATATATATTTCTCCAAATTTAATTCATCTATTACAGAACTTTCTCACAGGCATTGTAAATTGCCAGTCATTTTCCACCTTGTGATTTTGGGATTAAATTATGAGTTGAAGGTGAATTTAAGAAAAACAAAACCACAAACCCAAGATATTAGAAATCCCACCATTGCCATTTCACAGCATTTATAAACAAAGGAAATCATCAGCTTAGGCTGAGATGTGTATATCAGAAAATGGCAAATAGTGGTCAATAGACCTGTGAACAACAGAATGTATCAAATTATAAAGTTCATGAAGTCTACAAGAATATTTATAGGAATCATAAAGCAGAGGACAAAGAAACAGTTTACCAATTCAAACTAATCCTTCAAAGAAACAATGGACAGTACTGTAAAAACAGATGAACAGATTGTAAGTGTGAAAAGGAATGGGAAATTTACTAATTTAAATAAGTTTGAAGGAAAAAAAGCCAACCTAATAGAAGCAAAGGATGAGATTGAATAAGTTAGAAAAGTTCGAAAGCTGCTCATGCAGCTTGTTCATAAAGTACATGGAAAATATCAACTAAAAAAAAAAAAAGGTATATAAGGGGAAAATGTTCTAATGAATTATAATCATCCCAAGTCTTCAATTTCATCAGATGGGTACTTTCACTGCAGAAGACAGTATTCTGTCAGAGACTGAGGTTATCTTCCAAGAGATAGTTTTCAGAATATAGAATAAGGTCAAGTCAGTACAGGAGAGTGTTTAAAGAACCCAGTGACTCTATGATCTATGCTCTTGTAAAGTTCAGAAAGCTCAGGGTAAAGGCTAAAAGAGGAGCTGGATAGTCTTAGGGTTTGGAAATCATTGAATAAGTACAAGAACCAGTACAATGGATACATTGCTGATCAGTGAGGGAAAGCAGCATAGAATCCAGAATAATTAAATATGAAACAATGGAAAATTTCTCACAACTAGTAAGTGGAGAAGCCACAAGAAAAAATTAACTGTACCTTTCCCATCATCAGATACCAGGTAGTTTCCCTTTGAAAAAATGTATGTGTGCAAGGTCTCCTCTTTCTGTAGTGCCATTTGAATTGTCTACCACAGAAGGTATTTTCTTGCAGAATAAAACTACTTTAAGATGCCTTGAAAGGCATCACAGCCTACAGGTAAGATGCTTAGGGGGGAAAATAATCATTAGGATGATAGGAATCATCTTGAGATTGACACCAAACTGTACCTGTCTACATGTGTTTAAGCTCCCATTATATTGCATAGAAAGCAATCCAGTTGATCAGCAGGTTTTGGGAGACCTGAATTGCTCACTGGGCTCCACTGACTGTACTATTCAGACCTGCAGTAGGAACTTAGGCACAAAGTGCATCTGCAGGTACCTACAAGTAGACAAGACCATGTCAGTGTCCAAATCTCAAACCAAATCCCACTAGTAGACACTAGAAAAAATAAGGGATGCATGAAAGCATTAGTACTATGAAAGAACTAAGGTTCCCTCAGAGACATCCAGTGCATTAAAGCAGCACTTATTTAGAATGAAAAGAGTAGTTTAAGGGAAATAATTGAATATGTCATGGACACTATGAAAAATGTGCTTTAGCCTCCATGCATCTGTGTGGAATATTTTGGTTTTATGCTAATTGAAACTCAGTTCAGACCATTTACTGCCATTAGCAAGGATGGATATGGAAGTACCAGTGAGAGTCTGAGCCCCACTCATCATTTTGGGGAAGTGACGTCAGTTCTTCTACAGTGGTGGTGGTTACAGGATGGGGTGATAAGAAGGGTGATAAGATATTCAGAAGAAAGGAAACAGAGGGGAAGAAGAGGGAGATCAAATAGCCAAGATACCTCATGACAGCTTGTATTGCCATTATCAAAAACTGCCTAATAACTATTTTGGCATAGAAGACCAGAGATTATTCTTCATAGATATGATTGAGAATTTGATACAATAGGGGATGGAGGGGAACGAAGGCTGCAAGTTGTAACCAACCAGATAACCAACTAAACGAAAGTACATGGGGGAAGTCTACATATACTTCATGTCAATAGTTGAAACAAATAAAATAATACCAAAACATCTATGGTTTGGAGTGACTAAACTGTTGCTGAAGATGTGCCCATGGAATAGAACCACAAGTTAATTAAGGAGGTAATGCCACAATGGTATTTTCTTTAGTTGCTATTGTCACTTTCATGAGAAGCTTAAGTACTAGATGAGGTTTTAGGGACAAGTCTGGCAAATTTTAAAGTATTAAGAAAACCATATTAAAAGAGATAGTGAAAAGTATGTATTGGTAATTGAAATACCTGATAGAATGAATGATTACACCTCATATCAAACTCAAGTGGACAATCATATTAAGTAATTACTTAATACTTGGATAGCATAATTCAAAGGCCAATGTCCACATCAGTGGAAAACCAAAACTGAATCTTTCTGGAAGCCAAGAAGTAGATAAAGACCACAACTGTTAGGTTACATGACAAAATCTTGTCTGCACACAGGCAGAGGACTACAGACAAATGGGGAAAGTCCAAATAACTGCCCAGTTCCATCAGCCTACTGAAGGCCCACTACCACAAGCCTAGAGGAGCACAGGAACACAATGGCAGGCAAGAAACTAAATTAAGGACTCAGACAAAGGGACACTGGGTCTGGTCCCCTGCCAGGGCTGTCCTGGGACAGTCTCAGCCCCAGTGTCCAGGTGTAAAACCCATCATGACAAGAAAATGCCAGAGCACCTTTTGGACTGAGTGGGTGTCACTGCCTGAGGGCATGGGACACCTTATGGGATGCAGTTTTGGATTGCATGGGACTTATTATGGTATGTTTAGGGGAGGAACCAAATGCGGAAAAAAGGGATTCAGTGATTTGGTGAGGAACCAGTAGGGGAAAATAGTGAGTTAAGGGGATAAAAAGGGGCTGGTCACATGGTCACATGTAAATAGTTTTCTGGTCAGTATGCTTGTTTGGCCATGCCCTGAGCCTGACAAGTACAGTCTGTCCTATCCTCTTATTAAATTCCTTTCTAACTGTTTTCCTGGGTGAGGAATTCTATGGGGTGGTGTGTGGAGGGGGGTGTGATGGTCTGTACCGGCTGCTGGAGAGGTGCTGAGGCCTCAGGGACTCGTATGCCCAGCTACCAGCAACTGGGAAGACTGGAATCCAGGGGTAGCTGCTAGGCAGACTGTTTAAGCCCCGCTGCTGGAGGCATCCACACTGTACATATATGTCATGTACATACATTCTCATGAGTGGTCCTCCATCTTTCTCAGACAGAAAGGGGAGCAGGATGAGGTTGTTGGTGCTGTCTGTGTTTGGGCAAGTTCCCTCTGTGTCAGTGTGTGATCTGCGTGGCTGGTCATTTACATAAAAATACATATATATATGGTTACATGTAGTGTATATGTGTGCATATGCCTACGGGGGATACATCTTCACCCTCACTAAAGGTTGGACTTGCAGGCACTGAGCTGGGGCAGCCTCCCCTCTCTTGGGCTTTCAGTTCCAGCTCAATTTCCCCTGAACAAAAACCAAAGTAGATGATGCCTTACAATGATAGTGCTGAGGTTTTACTTAAAAATTACATTATGTGTAAGCATAAGGCTACTGATGATTTATTTAAACATAGGCATTTGATGAAAGTAGGTTGAAAGTCTATATTTTATTAACTTTGATTGGCTTGGGAGGAAAGATGTAGATCATAGTTTTCAGAATTTCTCGGAAGTGACACCACTGAATCTGTGGCACAAAGCTAATTTTATGCAAAGAAGATAAACAGGGGTTGAATCCATCTCATTTAATTGTATTAATCTAAAAGATAAAGGAGCTTTTTTAGGGTCTCCAGATCATGGAGCTTTTTTAGGATAGGTGGAGTCATCCTCTCCTTCCTTTGTCTATCATGGAAGCTCCAACAAAGCAGCTTATTTTTAAAGAGCTAAGTTTGAAATCAATGCCCAGGTTAGAAGCTAGGTACAGAATGAAACAGATCTGTCAATGTACTTGCACTGTAAAGGCTAAGATAGGACTCATATGTCAGGTCATCCTTCTGTGACTGCTCTTGCTGTTACTGCTGCTGGGCATAGAGTGAAGTTAATTGCCACTAAATAATCTATACTAGTGTACAGTTTAAATAATAACTTAACAATCCTAGGAAAATAGTATGCACCTGCCTCTTTTCCCCAATAAGGGCATTCAAAAATAAATTAAAAAAAAAAAACAACAAAAAAAAAAAACCCCAAACACAACCAAAACCAAAATGCCCTTAATAATATTCTTTAATTTTGGTCAGCCCTGAAAATGGTCAGGCAGTTGGACCAGATGATCATTGTAGGTCCCTTCCAACTGAAAATATTCTGTTCTAAAAATCAAACCTGAAAACTAACAAGAATGATTTCTTCCAGGCAAATGATCTGGGATATATAGTCTTGGATATAGACTGTGCATGTATCTTCTGAGGTATTAAAGCCCGATACATAGCATCCTGGACAACCATCACAGTATTCTTTCTCAAAAGCAAGTTTCACTTTAATATTAGGTTTTGACCCTACTACTCCTTTGAGAATCCTGTCATGATTTAATGTTCTTTAGCCTGCTTATTTTCTCTTCTCCCCTAATTTACACCAATTTATTCTCAGGTCAAAACTGGTTTCAGCTGCAGTTAGTTCTTGGTTCTAACACTGTTCCCATCCCTTGGCTTCTATTTTTTCATTGGATTATGGTCACGCTTAAAAGATATGGCCAGTTTTCTTGTTCCCAGTCATAACTTCTTAAACACTGTTTATGATTCTCAGTGTACAGGTAATTGTCATGGGTTTTTTAATCATAATAATTTGTTGACATTATTATATATTTTGGTGTAAATGCTTCTCACTGTGTCTCAATTGCTGGAGTTGTGAAAATGCATTAAACCAATCTGTTCACAGACAATCACTGAGTAAATAAGATGCCCTTTTTAATGTCTACAAATACATCTCATTTACTTTCCTTAAGAAAAAGTTAGCATGAACACAGAAAGCAAAGCACTTCCCACGTCTCTAGTGGAGGGGGACTGAAGTCCTTTGCATTAACCTATTTTAAGCGAAAATACCTCTCTTACCTCATCAAATCAGAATGGAATCGCTATTCGTTTTGGTCATCTTCACAGCTTCCCCTCTCTTCCCACCCACCTTTTTCCCATACTTCAACACTTTCCCCTTGAGTTTGCTGAACAGTGCTATACAGATTTCTGGCTTCATTGATGTACAGGCTTTCAGCTATAAACACTAAGAGCAAAGCTCACACAAAACATAGCTACCTGCACCTACATTGTGCCTAAAGAGGTAAATTGGAATGGACAGAAGCGAGGGATAGTGATGAATACACCCAGGCAAATTCTTTCATCTTTTACTACAAAGTGTCTGCTGCCATAAAGCTACTTATATCTGATGATATAATTCCTCATATTTCTGAAAAAGGGGTAAAAAAGGGATTTTGCATATAAAAAGGATTAAGAGTTCATTGATTTTGATTCTATTATTGTTTGAAAAGAAAAATATCTGATCCTACCTCTTCACAGGCAGTCCTGAAATCCATGTGCTACGACACAGCAAGTGATATTTGTCTAAAATGGAGAGAAAGATTTCATTAGAATGAAAAAGATATTGCAAAACATAAAAGTTATCCATCTGAGCTCAGCAATTGCACTTCTTTTTGTTAGGTACAGTTATAGTCATTGCTTAAAAAGATAAATGATCAAAGTTGCAACAGGATTAGGAAGCATAAGGGGTTATAAATTGTTCCTGGTTCTTATAAAGTACACAACCAGGTTTCATTGAGTATAACCAAAGGAATGCTTATGTTCCCACAGCCTCCTCCCTTCCATGGGGCGTTCAAACTTATTTTTCCTATTGTAACAGTAAATTTATATTTTTTTCGTTTGTTTGGGTTTTTTTCCCCAAAAAACAAGTAAGAGTATACTGGTAAGTAGCAGAAGTTGAGACAATTAAGTGTTGCTCTTCAGAGTACCCTCTCTCTTCTACAAGACTGTTGTTTCTTTTCTTTTCTCCCCCGAATAAAAACCATCATGTGTTAATGCCTTTCGTCTCACATTTTATTAACATACATAATCTCTCCAAGGAAGCCAGTGTCTTTTAGGAGTGTGCATACTTAGAAATATTTATGAGTTGAAAAAAACCCAAATGTTAAAAAAGTTAGGAATACATGTGAGTGCTGGCAAAATGTCACAGCAAATCCTGTGATTATTACTTTGCCTGGCCTTTACCTAAAGTGTATTCATCCCAATGCACACTTATGCATTCATTTATTTATGAGGCAAAGCCACTGGAACAGGCTGTTATCAGAGGATAATAACAGTGTCCTGCTGCTGGTTCTGCAATAGAAACACTGGTGCATTGGCCAGTAACATTTCCAGAAAACACTTCCTCGGCAAAACAGTCATTTAATTCAATGGCTGGAGAAACAAAACCTGTAACAAAATCCTATTAATCAAGCACTTCATTGCTAATCTGTGTTAATTATGTGCTAACAATTCTTTGTATAAAAATAGTAGTCAAAACTCCAGCACAAAACTTGCCCCATTAGCCCAAGTTTACTATAAAATTAAAAAACTGTACTTCACCAGTACAGAAATGTAAGTCCTAACAATAATAATAAAACCTCTCAATCAAGTGTCTTAATTTTTTTTGCTGCCCTGGATGCAGTTTTATTAAACCCAAGCACGTGCACACATATGAGGTTAATGTTCTGTATCTACTGAGCTCTGCCTGGTTCACAGCCTGTGCTCTGGGCTAACTCCTTGCAGAACTAGCCTAGGTTGGCTCGGTTACAATGTAGGAATTTAAAACGGATCCATCATCATTCCTTCCTTACCAGCTTTACAAGTGCACCAAGATCCAATAAAGATCTTTATCTGTAATTCTGCTCTCAAAGCGCTCATAACAGACAATGTCACTACTACAATCTTGAAGACTTTTCTCTCTGGTGGGGACAGTCACTGTGCTATGAAGTTTGTTTCCTTGTAATTTTTATGAACTCTCTTCCCACATGCTGAGCAAGCTGAAATGGGAAAAAGGCTTTACTCACCTTAGCAAAGTATTCCGAGGACTTTTTAGCCTTCTGGAACTACAAACTTATGTATCTTTAAAACATAAACTGAAGTATTGCACAGTGTTCTCCTTTCTTAGGCCCTGAATATATCAGGTCAGTAACTCCTACTGCATTCAAAAGTGTATTCACTTATGTTATGTTCTGCCTTATTAATAGAAGTTCTGCAAAGTTTGGGTTTGGGCAACTTTGATTCCACGGTTAATGACAATTCCCTGTTGGTTCTTTTTTAGCTACTCTTTGACCTAAATCCTGTCTAATCAAGGTCATTTCCACAACTCAGTATTACTCCATTTTCTTTTTTGTTGTTGTTGTTTTTATGTATTATGAATTTATTTATTTATTTCAGAAATATTTGTATTACCATGTAGAAGAAAAGTCAAGAAAAACTAGGCTTCCCAGCATCACAGCTTATTGTATATACAGCTCATGACCTAAAGTAACTCCTATCTTTGCTCAGATAATAAGTAGCAATCTTAGAATACCAACTTCTTTATTGAAAAACCCTTTAAATCCTGTCTTAAATCTTTTTTTTTTAAACCCTTTAAAAACCCGCAACATTTTAAACACCACTGCCATTAACTCTAGCATGCTTGATATGTCAGGGGATATTATTTCTAAAAGGCAGGAGCCGTATTTCTCTGCTCTATGTCTTTGAGGGCTGTCATGGCCATGGCCTTCAGCAAGACAGTCCCCAAACTATAAAGATTGCCTCCCACTACCTGTTGATACGTGGTGAATCTACCTGACAATCACCTTGGTGATACTTCCTTTTTGCCCCTACATGCTAAATTACAAACAGGTAAAAAAAAAAAGCAACCAATACTCCCCTGACATCCGTCTCCTACCAAAATAACTTCACTGGTTCCCACAGAAAGGTTAGACACAGAGTTTCTCCTGGGAAAGGTTGTTAGAGGCAATTTTTCATTATTCATGACAAGAGCTTTTATGATTAAAATATTGTCTAAAATGTAAACCTGGAACTGGAAATGTAAACCAGAACCTGAATTCTCAACACAAAATCATACTCATTGCAATGAGTTTACCCATTTCTCAGGCATTCAACAACTCCATTACTAATTTTTGCGACATAGCTGCTACTGCTTCTGTATCACTCTATTTCCTACCGATTCTTGTCCGCAGCTGCACGGAGAATTTAAGCCCATTATCAAGGTTCTTTTTCTGACTATCAGCAATTTTACAACACTTGATATTTTAGAAACAGCACATAGAAGGTTTGATTGCAAAGTGCATTACCTCATAAATCAGCTCAGAAACATCGTTTCCAGCATTTATACCCCAAGTAAACACTCTAGATGATTAAATTACAGGAATACATATCATGCATCATGAAGAAATTTTATGATCTTATGCTGGTAAAATGCCCCAATGATTAGTAATTGTCTCCTCCTGCAATAAATGGGAAAAAGGCAGAAAACATAAACCCAAGTCATTTCAAAAATAAAACATTTGCAAAATAATAAACTGTGACATCATTGCTGAGATATCCCCTGTTCAGCCTCTCACTAATCTCTGCTATCCCCCTTTGTTCAAACCACATCCACTTTCACCTGAGCATCCTTCCAGCTCTCCTAAGAGCTTCCTTCTGTCTCACCTAGACAACCCACTGGTTACCAGCCCACAGCACCCTTCAGCCTCAGTATTTGATTTTTCTCTGTCACTCCCTACCCTTAGGTTGCTTTGGGACAAACTGTGCTCCAGAAGGTGTGAAAGGAGCTGCCTGTGGCTTTGAAGGGATGAGGCACAGAGGAAACGGCAACAGTGTCAGGATAGGGTAGGGTGTGCAAGCACAGCGGGAGGCATGAGCAGCGTGCATTACTCAAAGAAAAAAAATGGCTCCCAACAGCAGTGAGGCTTCCTCTGAAAGGGCTGGGAACCACTGCAACCAAAAATATGTAAACAAGCAAGCTTTGAAAAGTTACTTTCCTTTCTTTCGACTTGATTTGCAATCTGCGCTTCCTCCAAAACTTATTTAGCTCATCTCTGCTGATAGATGTAAAGGAAGTAACACATGATAGACAGGTTGGGAACAGAATTTGACACCCCCTTGGCAGAACAAGCAGTTATTCAATACTGAAGAAACATTTACCGAGCAGTATTATTACAGCATTTGTGTTCTAAAGGGAAATCAATGGCTAAAACATACCAGTAAAGTTGAAGGCTATGGCAGCCCTCAGAGACAAAGCTTCGTTTAAGATAATGCACTGAGCACTTGAGCTATGCTCTGATCTTCTTATAATAAACCAGGTCATATTCCAGTGGTATAATACATGGAATTTCACAAAGTACTTCCATGACTGAATACTCCAGTATACTTAATAAAATAAGATAGCAAACAAAAAGAAAATTTCATGTCCACACAACAGTAATAAAAGACACTCTGTAAAGTGTTGGGAATACCACAAGCCAAATAAAACACTAATGAAGCAATAGTAGGAAACACTTCATTCTCAAGCTTAGTGGTGCAAAGTAAGAATATGATGCTGTATGCAAAAATAACAAGTTCACGGAGAAATAATGTATTATCAAAGGCAATTTCATTTAGCATAGGGTATCATTGCAGCTTGTATACGTACTTGCTGGATGGAGATGAGTCACAAGAAATTATTACTAACTGTCTGAATTGCTAAGCAGGAAAAAAGCCATGTTTTGAAGGCACAAATATCAGATCTGCAACAAACTGTGATGGTAGTTCATTACTAGACTTCTTATTTGGCCTTTTAAGTCCTTGCCCTGCCTCCATTCTTACCAAGATATTTTGTGCTCTGCATTTTGGAGATGTCTGAAGGAAATAATATCTGTTATTTCTGTGTGCATTAGGACAGGAAACATACACAGTTGTAACACTCCAGGGGCTTTTTTTTTTAAGGAATAATTTTAAAGAACACACTTCTCTGTTGAAAATAGGGGAAGAAGTCTAAGAAATTATCCTTAAATATAGAATAGTTGGTTCTTTGTGCTCTAAGGGAAAGAAAAATATTTTTTGGGAAAAAAGAGGCATTACTTTAAATGCAAATTCCATGAAGGTGTCTTCATTCCATTCTGCTTGCCACAAGGTGTTTAGTACTGGAAGACTGGTCAGAGGCATGCAGACAGCACAGTAAATCAAGGGAGCAGTTTAGAACCATAGAATCATAAAGGTTGGAAAAGACCTCCAAGATCATCAAGTCCAACTGTCAACCCACCACCACCATGCTTACTAAGCCATGTTCCGAAGTGCCACAGCTACACATTTTTTTGAACACCTCCAGGGATGGTGACTCCACCACCTCTCTGGGCAGCCTGTTCCAATGCTTGACCACTCCTTCAGTAAAGAAATTTTTCGTAATATCCAATCAAAACCTCCCCTTATGCAACTTGAGCCCATAACCATAGTAACCATAGATTAATAAAACCCTCTTCAGTTACTGGTTTTGAGCACACTTGAACTATATTTAATTTGAACACTGAGGTACTTATGTTCAGTTAACATAATGATTTTTAATAATTTATGATAGTAACATATTGGAGTCATCTGGTGAAAAAATTCTCAATGAGTTGGGAGCAGATAGTCCCTAGATCCAAGTAGAGCCTCATACTTCCCTATAGAGTTTAATACATGAAGGGAGATCTATGTAACCCTCGCACAGTATTACAGCTTTAATAAATCAAGTTGAAAGATGCTCATAAAGCTGGAGGCCACTAAACTGCATGTACTTCAATATCCCCAGTAGTTCAAGGACTGAGATGAACTTTGAACACACCAAATCTGTGCACTAGTTCGGCGGTGAGGAAAATAATCACCTGACAAAGCTTTTTAACAAAATGTCCAGCTCCTAGAAAAGCTCACGCTTCAGAAGAATTGCAGTTGGCAATTAGTAGCTAACAAGGTTTTTAATGTCTATTTCATTCTACCTTTGTTAAAACAAGAATGATATTTACCTTCCAGTCATAACTTATTGTTTTAGTTGCAAGCATTTTTAATCAGCAAGCCTGATTAAGGATTCACTGTATAAACATAATTTTTTTCAAGAATCAGTGAGCCACAAGGCAGTATTAACTGAATGAACGTACTTTGGGCTCCTGTTTGTTTATCCAGTACTGTTTGCTCTAACAATTATGCAGTGCCCCCCAGAACAAACACCCACAAAATGACTTAACAAGTAAACCAGTCTGTTCTGGATTGGCAAAAGCAAACTGATGGAAATGGCAAAATAAAAAAACAATGCAACATACGATCTTTCAGAAGGAAAAATCAGTATTACAGGAGAATTATCTGAAAATGGTGAGGCTAAATGAATGGGCTGTTACTGCATGTCTCTATGTGAAATGCTCTGTGGCAAACTGGAAGAGGAAAACTTGGCTGTGGGTTAAAGCCTGGAATGTTGCTAGAAAAAAAACAACAAAACAACCAACCAACTGTGTCTGATCTCTTGCTTATCCAGTGTTACCTTTTGGTGATTCACTAGAAGTGTCTGAATATAATTATGTACTTAATTTCAAAGAGAGGTAGTGCAGATGCCAGAGCCCAGACAAGGACTAAATGTCTCTTTATTCTTAACTACTCTGGAGGCTGCACACACTGTTTCATGATTTAGACCATTTCTCAGTTTTGCCTAAAGAACAGTGCTTTGTATCAAAAAGGAACAGAAGTTTTTCTCTGACTATCTGGCACTGCAGTTTGGTTTTTCCCTGCATTATCTCTCAACACAGAATTTCCTTATAGAAGAGATACTGGCATTCCTCTGCCAAGGCAATTGTTTCCCAGCCAAATATAAATTTCATGCCTCTGGCATTATGCCTAATGCTAATAGTTTGGAGTGAGACTTTCCACATCATATTGCATCTTTTGATTTCACTTAAGTTAAAAAAAAAAAAAAAAAAAGTACTGTACTAATCTCCTAAAGGAGATAAAGAAATGAATTAATGGTTATAAACATTTGGGAGATTTTATTTGGCAAGGTTCTTGGGAATTTCTTGGATATAAAGTAAACTAAAGACAGGAATGCTTCCACTTCTTCAAATACCGAGCATGCTTTTTTCAAATTAACAAGCAGCTAAGATAATACTTAATGACAAGGTCACAGTTTAATGTAAGCTTTGTCTTTGCCTTACCCGCAGTGTAGGGCATTTATTCAACATCTAATATAATAAAGCACACGTTTATCTGAGGTCCAGAGAAACCAGACTTCAGAATCATGTGGTAATAACTACATTTATATATATCTAAATAATCATAAAATTTTCCTGTGTGAGAAAACCAAGTTGGATTGATGCAAACTAAGATAAACTGATTCACAAATGGGAAAGTGCAAAAAATCAGTATGACCACAAAATGAAATAAGCATATCAAATATTTTTGAGTTTTATATATCCACAGACTAAGCAAATGTATGCAGCCTATATACTAAGGGAGTGGTAAAATACACTTACTGAAATTGTTCAGGCTAAATATATTTCTTTAGGAACTTGATTCTGTTTTCACAAAACTCAGTCACAAAATTGCTGCTAATCCTTAGTCCATCATTTCTGATTCAGATTAAAAACCCAGTGCAATACTAGCACAGAAAAGTGTAACCCTATTGACTTAAAAAAATTGTTTAAAATTAACTGCTGTTGATACTCTAGGCTTCCATGTTCTTTGGGCGGTGTTTTGGATGTGTGTATTACAGGATATATCTATAAAAGCATTTATGATTTCAGCAAAAAAAAAATGGAAAAAAATAGTACAGAATACACTGACTTCTAAGAATTCTTAGAAGGTCTCATCCTTTCAGAAATTCTTTAAATGCCTGTATCCACTTGGCATAAAAGGACATTTTCACATGCTAATGATTACGAGTGTGGACAGTGTAATCCATTAATGAGTTTCCGTTTAATTCCCCCAAATTGAACAGTACTATAATATCATTTAAAAGACAAAAATTGTTGTAATTCCTAAGCAAAACAACATGGCATACCATTTAAGAAAAAAGATTATTTTATTTGACTTTCAGTAAATGGAAATGGTATATTTGAGATTTTCAGATCCTGTATAAATAGCCAATCTATATATTTATACCTGCATATATGTACATGTTTCAGATCCAAAGTTAATTGCAAAGGTCTTAACGAAAAAATAATCATTCAAAATGAAAATTGAAAAAAAAATATGTATTTCCCTTAGATGATACATTTTAAAAATTCTGGTTAAAAAAATCAAAATCATAATATACAATGGATGATGAAAATTAAAACCAGATTAAATGAAGAAGGGACATGATGATAGACTTAGTACAGAAGATGTTAATTGAATCAAATGAATATAAATACGTTTTACTTCCAGTTTACAAATGCATAAAGTAAAGTAGCACATATTTCCATTTTGTTAAGTGACTGAAATGTTTCCCGTATACCAAGGAAAATGCAAACCAGGATTCCTCCAAAAAAAAAGCTTATATGCTACAGTTTGAATCGCAAACTCTAGCATGTTTTGATAGAGCTTGAACTAACAAGATAAGCATGACTGAAAAAAATGGTAAAATCTAATGTCAGAGAAATTCAGAAGTTTCATTACCTTCAATGAAAACAAAATTAAAAGTAATTTTAAATTGCCCCAGGACAAAAAAATAATTCAAGTTTCATTTGAAACTTCATAACCAAAACAATATTTGATTTTCACCTTTCCTCATTTTGATGGGATTGAAATCAGTTGAGTAAGGTCAAAACATTTTCATTCTATTTTATAATTTGTTTTTATGAAATGATTCATAGTATTAAAAGAATACTCCTATTCAACATTCATATAATCAAAAATTATATTTTAAATTACCAGGTTATATATGTCAATGTATTAAATTTGTAACTGGTTTGAGACAGAGCAGTGGCAGTGGTTTAAGTTGTTTTCCTGTTACGTCCACAGATGGGAATACAAGTCTTCTGGATTTGTAGCAGAAACTCCTAGTGGATTCAGATAGAAATAGGTACCTTGTTGGGATGGGGTCTCAAACACAGCAATGAAGGACATTAGACTTTATCAGCCCTTTCCACAGAGGTGGTAACAAAAACCACAGCAGCCTAATGAAAAAATAGTACCATTTAGCTTTCAGTGTTAGTTTTCATATTGATATTTGAATTGGAGCTTGTTTTCTACTTAGTAATTACCTTCGTCACTGTTTTTGCAACTGCTAGCCAATTTTCTCACTGATAACTTGGAAATGGAATTGGGCTATCAGGAGTAAAAATGTTTGGGAAATATGCCTGGAAGCTATCCAGGAAGATGGACAGAGAGGCAGCTTGAGAAGCTGTGAGATAACACTGAGTCAGTGCAGACTGGCAGAACAGAAGAAACCAGGAGTACTCCTTTTCATTAAATCAACACTCTTTGCTGAGACACTGAATTTAAATGACTAAACTCTGGTATCAGAATCACCTAGGTGAAACACCGGAGAACATGACGGATTGGAGATTATAGCAGCAAGACCCCAGATTTCTCATTTAAAGTGGACTAAGGCATCTCTGTGTTGTGCTGCAGCTTAGACAAACCGTGCTGTTTACAGTGTCAGATCATTGATCCTTGAATGTCACTGATTTTCTTTATAGGCTTTTTTTTTGGTCTTTTTCTGAAGTATGAACTTACAGATTTTCCATAAATAACCAGGTTAATCACAAAAAAACCCCCAGGGGTTAATTTCAAAAATCAATTGATAAAAATATTTAAGTTATTTTGATTAAGTGACCATTTGACAGCTTTAGACTGCACTCAGAACCACAACTCTAGTTTCTACTACTAGGTTCTGTAATCGACAGAGACCTTCCCTTCTAAGAAGAACTCCTATGACAACAAGCATGCACACTTCCAGTGGTCACCATTAAAAACTATGCATTTGTCTGCCATCTCTGGGACAGCATAGCTATGGCATAGAGAGCACCCAAGACTTACTGCAGTTGCTGCTACAGTGTTGCCTTATCTGAAAAGTCACTTAAAAAGTCTACCATTAAAATTTAATTTTCCTCAGGTTATGGAAAAAAAAAATAAACTATTTCAAATAGTTGCCAGTGAAGGAAAGTGGAATAATACTGTGCATGAGCTAGAAAATTCTGGCCATCAGAGATATCATGGTCATGGTTTGCATAGTCTTCACCACATTTCTCTTTTTTTCAGAGCAGATACTTCCATATATGAGAATTCAGTACTTACGGAAAACAAGCACCAATAACTTGGCTCAAAATTAATCAACATAATTAGATCTTCCACTTGAGTTTTTTATATGATTGCAGCAAAAGCCTCTTTAACTCCTTTGGAATCCAGAAAGCAGGAATTTGTAGCAGTACTGTTGTAATATCATCAAGTCAAGTTTATTTATTGTCAAACTGATCCTGCAGTAGTACATTGTCAAAATGTATAAAAAGAGAACTTGAGATGTGCAAAATATGCCACATAGGAAAACACAGCACTTAAAGTACTGTAAAATTAAAATAAACAAAGTTAAATAGCCAGTGAGAAACACTTAAACCTAATCAAAAAATACCCTTCTGAGAGCAGCACCCCTCACTGAAAATCTTTCTGCATGGACTGGATTGGACTGCAGCAGTGAAACAGTTATCCCAGCTATACATACAGCCCTCTCCTGCAGGTTGTTAATCCTGCCATAGGGGTATAGCAGTAAATTGCAAGGAAACTCCAACTACAGCCTGCTCTACTTTTGAAAACTGAGGCTGATTCAGACAAACACTGGCTAGTGGTAAAAGGTGCTGGTCCAGGAACACGGAGCTGCCACGCAATGAAACCCATGCAGGGCAGACGTGGGTGGACAGCTATAGGTGCCATCCCTATTTAACCAGCCACCTCGCTGAAATTACTCCTTCTGGTTATCTCATTTTCTACCTAGTTGACTATTGCTTAGTTTAGATTTTATTTAATGTGTTCTTGAACTCACTGAGAACCAGGATGCCAAAAATTGAGAGTCGTAAGAAATTTTTCCTTGTCTGAAATGTCTTGGACGCACTCATGATGCAATCTAATTATAATATGGGTGGGACTAATATCCATAACTCTCTCTATGATGTCTTTCACGCTCCACTACATGTAGATGAGAGAAGATGATGAAAATTTGAACTGTACAGTCAAGCAGACCGGAAGACGCTAATGTTGAAAAAGTACTACCAGGAATAGAATGAGAAGAACATGGAAGGGAATCTGAAACTTGGTAGATCAGCAGAAAGGAGTTATGGTAGGCCAAACTGAGGAAGCTTTTGGGCCACAGGCAAGTTGAGGGATGAGGAAGAAGGAGACAACCTTCAGGACAACGAAAATTAAGGTTTGTAACCATGATAGAGCACTTGACTCCAGGGAAATGGTACCCAAAAATCAGATCAAAATTCCACAGACATGGCAGCATTACACCTGTTTTACTGTACAGAATACTAAAATTAGTGATGTCAGCAAATTTATCATATATATCATTAAATTGTTAGCATGGACCCTTGTATGGATTTAGCCCATGCCAACAGGTACTCTCCAAAACAACAGGCTGCATGATTCACGAGTTAGTATAAGGATCATCCTCAATAGGCAGTTTTCTCCCAGCCACCCTACTTAGAGGACAAGGCAGTTAAGTACCATGGATGTAGGCTGTCTTATGCAACAGAAGCGTGTCTCAATGACTGTCTCAGTGACAGAAGCGTGTCATGGATAGTGATGAACATGAACCAGGAGCTTCATCTTTTGGAAACTCACAGTGGCAGAACATTACAGCTGCTAGTACAGTAGCTCAAACAACAGCTCTAAGGCTTCCAAGCCTTCCCATGAGAGCACCAGAAGATACCTCATTATAGGTTACTTTTTACATGAACTTTTTTTTAAAGTGGGTTCCAGTGTAAAATTTAGATTGTGATTGTGTCATTGAAACTGAGTCGTAGTGTATACATGAAAATATGATGGCTTATGTTTGCATAGCTATGCTTAATTCAAGTATTTTCTAACTTTTAACGTACCTGAAAGATTTTAAAGATAGGTCTTGAAATCAAATGGCACTCAAGTTTAAAAAATTCCATTGATGTCTCCAAAACTCACAGGTATAGTAGCTGTACATCTATATTGGTACACTAAACAGTACCAAAGGACTTCTGCACTTCAGACACAGTCACTGAAGCAAAGCAGGAGTTTTGGTCTTCCTTTTTACTTTCCAAGACTCTCAGTTAAGAGAGTAGGGGAGAAGACAGAGTTCAGGTCACCATTCCTTTATTCACTTTAAAATCTATTTCAGGGAATAGAAAGGTTGTAGTTTAAAGACTCCATCCCCTCACCCTGTAGGGATATGGAACTAGAGGGAGGTATAGGGTTCTTTTTCAGCATACTTTTCCCCCAAGGTAATGGGAGTAGGAACCCAAATTCTCCCAACTATCCACAAAGTGTGTGTGTTAATAAATGTAACACAGTGTCAGTCTGAGAAGACTGATGAGAGAGGAAAAAGCATAAAAAGGGGAGAGAAAAATGTGAGAAAGGGGAAGACATTGATAAGAAGAAGAGCGAGGAAAGAAAAATATGTGAAGCAGTGGAAGATGGAAACACATTTTTTAAAAAATCATTTACATTTCCCCATTACATATGATTTTTCAAAACTGTTTTTACATAAAAGTCATCTTGATCAAGCCCATAAGTACTATGACAATCTTTGTTATTTTTTTCATCAATAGTATTCCATAATATAACTATGACTGGTAAGCTGAAGGGAAAAGTATTTTAGGTATAAGAAAGAACCTAATTTCTTTACATTTTGCTGTTCCTTTCCCTTTCTCCCCCCTGCCCCCTCAGAAGACCTGGGAAACAAAAGATTATACTTGGAGAAAGAGAAGTAATGTAAATCTTAGGAATAAG
>NW_009259975.1:2413074-2451810 GCF_000687185.1 Egretta garzetta
AATGTTGAGAAGAGAGGGTCAGAGATGCATTAAGAGATACTTTGCTTACATCTTCAGTCACATGTTTAAAGTAACTGGGCTGTATTTTAAAATCTTTTCAGAAGATTATCAGAACTATCAAAGTTCATTGCTTGTGACATGCCTATTGAAAACAAATTACATAAGTGCAGTTTTGGGTACCACCTGAATCACAATTGCTTAAAAGAATTCTTTATCATTTTAGAAATACTAAAGTGAAAGAGATATACGTAAAGAGACCAAGCTCTGTACAGAAGCCTAGTGACACGGTGCATTAAAGCAAATTAAGTCAATGTTAGCACAACACAGTGATGCAGGAAATGACTATGGTGTTGTGGGGCTGTACGGCATGTTTGAGGATCTGGGATTTGGCAAACCTGTCACAAAGGAATGATTAAGGCAGGAAGCTCAACTAAATTAAGATCATGCAGCAGAACAAAATACATGACTATTTTTAGAAACTGTTGACGTCCACATAGCCCAGGGAAAAGACTGGCCTCTTACTTTCAGTGTAAGTGACAGCAATGCCATCAGGGTAAGTTACAAGGACATACTGAGAGTAAACGACAGACAACTTAAATCTGAGACATATACAGGACAATGTGAAATGATGGCTTAGTAGAAGTTCTGTAAACTTAATGTTAAGGAGTCTGCTGCCCAGAGTCCCCAGAAGATAAGCTCCTTTGCCAGGGAATAAACATGCCAAATTGCAAGTTGGTCTAGGAAATCCTGGTATCAAGCAGCTTTTTCTGAGCTTGAAACTATACAAGAAAAAAACAGTTTGTGAAGTAGAAATACTGAAAATGAGTAGGAATCCTCTGCGATTCTTCTAGCTTCAGAAGTGTTGTTCTAGACTTGTTGTGTCTGTGATACTTGATCAAATTTTAAGAGAATTCTTCATAATGCATGTTTGTAATCTACCACTTGAACATGAGGTGGAGGAAGAAACAGAAGAAAGATGACACATCAGTTAAAAACACAGAAGAAAAAACTTTCATTACAAAATTTTATTTCTTTAGAGTCGACACATTAATAGTTCAAAAAGATAAAAAAGAAATGTCCTTAACATATGCAGTCACATGTTCTTCTACTATCTCCTCTGACTTTTAAAAGAGACTGTCTTAGTGAAAGGGTGTCTTATCTGCTGCCATAACTGCAGTATGATGTTTGAGAAAACAGTAGAAACTGTGTTTTCCACTTTCAAAAACAAACCTCTTATAGTGTGATGGGGTCATGAAGCTGATCATGCCAGTCCTTGCAGGGACGGGGATAACTGTCTTCACAAAGTCTGAAACAGCCAAGTACGTGAAAGTAAACTCCAAATTAGTCTCTCTTCCATCTGAAGTTTTAAGCAAACTTCAGTTCTGCTCAGTGTCTTCTGGTAAAAACACCAGAATAGCCTATAAATAACTGCCTATCTGGTTTTCTTTTTAGAAAGTAAACCTTTTAACCCCACCTTTCATCATCTGGAATCCAAAGCATATGCTTCTTCTAAAATTTCCTTTCCACTGAGCTGAGCTTCTCCCTTACTGGATTCTCCCTCCATTCCTGATGGACCTGACGGGTTATGCTGAGGTGAGGTCATATGAACACACAGCAATATTTTCTTATGTACAGGAGGGTTTATCAAAGGATTTAGGCTACTCTTTGACAATCATTACATTCTACTACTAAACCCTTTTATTTAATAAACAAACACAACTTTTATCAGCTTTCCTTCAATGAATTATTTATTGTATATAGAATTGGGAGTTCTTTTTATCCACTTGTGAACAGACTACTCCTGCTCCAGGCTTGAGAGTAGTGTTATGTATAAGATTTTTAAGAGGACCCTAGAGCATCAGTGAACTACTTAAAAATGGTTTAGATTTGCCAATCCAATGAACTTTTTTGTTCTCCTTCATGGGAACAGGGCAGGAAGACACAGCTTCTATCTTCAGATCTTCCCCAACAGAACACTGGAGTGTATGTGCTGTCTTAGGTTCCCAAACTACACTTAGCTAGACGGTAGTGGTTGTCTTCAAAAGGGATGAAGACAATGCCTGTGGCCTGTTTTTGTGGGATCTTTCTATATGGGCACAAATAATAATGTAAAATTATTACTCTAATAATAAAAATAATATCATCACTGTACACAGGACAGTGCCATGTTCAGTTAAAGAACTCAGTTCCCTATCCCATCATTACAAAGTCTAAATAACAGGCTAAAAAGAAGTCTTTTCCCAGACAGAGTTCCAGCATCGTGGGATTTTTCAGTCTCTTTCCGTATATTTGACAACACTCAGCTGCCTTAGGAATTCCTCTGTCCCTGGACTAGTTGCCTGTAAACCCTCAAGATACCAACCTTGCAATAGCCAATGCAAAAATGCGTTATGCTGTCAAGCTTATCAGATCACCTTCACTGCCTGTGCATATCTCCCACCACTCCATCTAGAAGCCTGCTCTGCTATGGCTTCTGATCAACTTCGTACATTTTCTGAGGAATCAGTTGTGGTGTCCCCCAGATGTGTTCACCCAACACCACTTCCACACAGCAGTAGTCCAGGTAAGTCACGGTTGGGCAAAAACACAATAGTAAAAGAAACGACTTCTATTCTGAGATGTCTTTCCATGTAAAAAAGTTTCTGGTGCTTTTAACGGAGGCTTAGGATTCAGGTTGTAGAAAATAAGAACATGCAGTAGTTATTCACAGGCCACGTGGACTTTCAGAAGGTTTACATGTCAAAACTCTTTTCTTTTTCATCAAAACTTGTAACCAACTGTTCCATTTGCCTCACAAATTTCAAGTCTCTCGTTCAGAAATTTCAAGACTGAAATAACCAGTAAGAACATGATCTATCTGTTCATTTAGATACTTTCACAAAAACTCCACGGTGTAGGCCCATTCCAAGTTCTGTATTCTGGAGTTAAAACATCTTAGACTTGGAAGACTTACCAGACCATGCCTGTAGCTTTTGTTCCCATTTTCTGGCATTTGTCATTGAAGACCTGTAACTCTTTAACTATATAACTCTGCCATTAGGGGAAATCTTAAAAAACCCAGTTTCTGGAGCGAGTATTGTAAAACAGGCAGGAGTGAGCTGGACATATGGATTTTCCTCATATGTCTTTCCAGAACTGTGATCTTCCACTTTGAAATCTCCTTTCCACTGCAATTGACAACACAGGATTCATAACTCTGTCCCTTCAGCTGTTTAGCATATGGTTCATATTCCAAAACTGCCTAATAAACCATTATGGCTTTCAAAAGAGTGACCTATACTTTCAGAGTCAGGGATAATTCTATATAATTGATAGAATCACACTAGGATAAACTTCTGATGAGATCTAAATAAGGTCTCAGAATCAATACTTAAAAGTTTGAAGATACAGTAATACAAATTAATACATCTTTGTCTAACCATACCTTAGTATCTGATGGAATGTTTCGAGGCTTCACAACATTATCTAAGGAAGTAGACAAAGAGACAACTTTTTATTACATTCTGTTCACTTTTTAAATCAAGGATTTAGCAAAGGGGTTTCTTCCTTTCCTTCTTTTATCTCTTTCTTTTTTCCTTCTGTTCTTTCTTTGCCAAGAAATAGCTTTGTGAAACTAGTACTTAGAAATATTCATGTTTAAAGTTAGAAACACATTTAAATATCTTGCTGAACTAAGCCTTCACATCTACTAAGACTGAAGTTGAATTTTCTTCTCCCTATGTGTAAAAAAAATATGAAGCTAAAATTATTTTGGGATTAGCTAACTTCCAGAAGCAATAGATTCAATAAGACTTCTTAATTTGACAGTAATATTGGAATTACAATTTTGATAATATAATAAAAAATAAATGTTACCAATAATATAGAGATATGATATATGGTCTAAAGATATCAGATGAGAGCTTTGTAGAATAAAAACAAATCATTGGAACTTAAGGAATCTGAAATAGTCCACATGAGCAATATCAAGTAAAAACCCTGACATATACTATTATAGCAATTGCTGAAAAGTCTCAGGGAGGGAAATTCCATATTTACATGGCTGCATAGTACAACACATAGTCCATAAATATGGCACAAAGTACTTTATAAGGAATATAAACTAGTCTAATTGCTTTAGTTGTCACTCAGTTGGTCTTTAACCACATTGATACAAGAGAAATTATATTTCAAAATCTAACATTTAGCAGCTTTCCAAGTGGTTATCTAGAAACTACATTTTATGCTTTCCTTTTTCTGTTTTTGTTGTTTTGTTTTCTTCTTCCATCCTCTGTTTTAAGGGATATAGAACAACAAAAAAAGAGATTAATTCCAGGTCATGAGGTACTTCACTAGGCTCTACTGCTGTGGATGAGATCACTTGCAGTGATTGCAGTAATTTCCAGACTTTTGTAAAAGACATCATGCTTCAAAACTATAATTCTTTGGGGCTTCAATGAAGTTAATCATATGGCATGTATTTTATGATCTCCTTTCCTTGACTTCAGTTTTCAGCAGAGCACATTTGAAAAAAAAATAGCCATTAAGAACAACAAAAAATCAAACATACTACTTTAACTGATTATTTTTTCATTGAAGATATTTGGACCACAATGAAGCTGAAATTTTGATCTGTATCTTAGGTGTGACTGAACTGTTTTCTATATTAAGTTTGATCTTAGTGGGAAGAAGCTTGAAAAGTACCCTGTAACATGCTGAAAAGTTCTGCTTCAGAAAAGGAAGAAAAACTGCAAGAGGTAATACATTGCAGAATCTGCTGTGTAAAGTCATTAAAAGAACATATTTCTCAATATGCAGCTCATTTGACAGATGAGCTGTGTCCAGGATGAAACCTATTGCTCATAGATATATTTTTTTTAATATGACATCATTGGTTAAATAAATGTGCAATCAGCTTATATTAGCTCTATTTTAATTCAGGCACTTTGCCAAATTCTTCATTTTCTCCAACCTTTCTTCGAAAAGAACGCATAATAAATCTGGTAATGCTTAGCAGCTAACTGTCCTTCACCTATTACACTGACAAATAACACAGTAAGCTGATTGTGGTTTAAACCATGCAACAGGTTTGAGAAATTGCTCTCATGCTTATTAAGTCATGAATAAAGTGAGGTTTTACCCCCCCTATACCCCTTACATGCTCTGTAATCCTCCAGGTAGAAGCCTTCAGAGATACTGTTCTAAAATATGGAACAAAGCATCTTAGAAACATGTGCTACTTTGAGATTAAAATTCAGAGGGCCATTAAATTAGAGCACTGACTAATACTCCTTCCTTTTTTTTTCCTACCACCTTTCTTTTCACATTTCATGAAACCATGTCAGGACTAGTCTGCTGAAGCAGAATTGGAATTCCAGAGAGAAGATTTGAACTGCTGAAATGTTAAACGTGTCAGTGTGTTAGAGATCCACACTTCTGCTCTACAGCAACAAGTAGTACAAGGTCTAACTGTCTCTTCCTGATCCTCAGGTGAAAAGAACAACTGATATCAGTCACATTCAGCAGGCACCTACTTACTGTGTCTTACCCTGGCAATCCAGGGTGAAATTAAGGTAAGTATGGTATACAAACGGAAAAAAAAAAAATAAGAAATAAGAAACATTACAGAGTTTTCTGAAGGATTCTCTTGATAATAAAGCCCAGTTATGGAAAGAAAACTTAAGAGAAAAGGTCAATATATACAGTTTAACATGGAAATTAATGTAATGTTTAAAAAATTTTCACAGTTTCTGCTGTGGGGTTCAGTGAGTGAAGGGTTCTAATCTCACTTAATATGCTATAAAAGAGTATCCTCCTTTATCTGTCCACTATTCCTTCACTAAATAAATTCCAAATCAATAAAAATAAACTCCTACCTGCACATAACATTTAGCTTCATAATCCAAATGCCAAAAGTCATGAAAAGAAGGTGCAGAAGTATCTCAGGAAATTGTCACACTACATAATGCTAGAATGAGCAACACATTTGATGCATATCCAAAACAGATAATGCAGGTAATTTACTGTTGCTTTCAGTGTCCTAATGTTAACTCATAATCACTAAACCAAAAGCGAAAGGACACCAGCTCTGCAACTATCAGTCAAATAGCTGATTTAAGATTAACATTGATCTATTCACTTTCATCTGATGAAGATAAAAGGGAATCAGTAGAGAAAATTAAGCACAGCAGGATTTGGTTCAGGTTCAGTTCACCTTTTTATTCATGAAACTCCACTAATTCAGTTGAGTTTTAATAGTAAACTTGGGGTAAGAACATGGCCACAAATCATGGGCTTGGTGGCTCTCATTTGGCTCTCCCCAGCACACAGATGATGCATGATGCCTGGTGATCCAGAGCTTAATACTAAGTTGTGCATTATCCTAAAAATCACCTTTCTACACTCCCAAATTCATATAGAGGATGTGCAAAATAAGGGGGTGGAAGAAGGCATTTAAAGAGGGATGACAGAAGGCCACACCAAGGCACAGGACGTTAAGACCATTCACGTGTCCCACTGAGGCCGTCCCTTTCCTCTTTGCTACATTCCCCCCTTCCCGCATCACCTAAGTGGGTGCACAAGGAGAGAGCTCAAGCTGGATCCATTTTATTCCACATACTAGGACCCAACCAGACCACATAACAACATATGTTTGCACACAGTTTTCTTACTGAATGAATTTTTATTTATGCTGCCTGTAAGAAACTGTAAACCGTTAGCTACTCCTTCCTTACTCAATAAAAAAATAAATAGAAAACGTCTTTTCCAGTCATATATATGCATGGCCCTAGCGACAGCAATAGCATACCAAAACATCACCTTCTATCTATTCACTTCATTTAAAAGTGTTTCTTTTCAAACAGAAAAAAATAAAATTGGTCTCCCGTGTGATAAGCGTAAATAAATAAGTAAAGCATTAATGAATTTCATCTTCACGGATAATACAAATGTTGTTATGATCCTGAGAGCACTATCAGCCTTGACTGTCCCTGCTCAGACACCCGTGGCTCCCCTACCCCTACCCTGCCCAGGTCCCAGGACACCATTTCAGCCACCATGGGGCTCCCCCCACCCTGTCCAGGTCCCAGGACCCCATTTCACCACCACCACCCCCCCCCCGCTGCGGGCTGTCAGTCCCTGCCCCAGTGATGCCACAGCTGGGCCAGTCTCCAGCTTCCCACAAGCTGGCCCTGCCAAGCTGGGCCCACCCACAGGCCCACACCCTGGCCCAGCCTCAGCTCCTCCCTGTCCTCATGGAGGTGCCTGATATCCCAGGCTGGGGATGCCCTGAAGCCCCCAAGCTGCTCTGCTCCTGGCTGGGGCGGTGGGACAGGAGGGGCTGCCAGGCCCTGCCCTGCCACCCCAGGGGCACCCGTGGCTCCTGGCCCCCGGGGAGCTGCTGGCCCTCATGGTGCCCTATTGGGACAAAAGGTGGTTATACAGTAGAGCACAGTTGAAGTAAGATGGTAAAATGGCTGTATTTTTCCATGGCAGTTTTAGCTTATCTGAACACTTGTTTAAAAATTGGATTAAGTCTCTGAAAGGACATACTTTCTGGTCATTAAGGTAACAGGATATACCCTTTTGTAGCATTACAGTGCAGATGCGCACATGGGATTTTGACTGGGCTGAGTTACGTTCTCATTTACAGCAATAATGAAACTAAATCGAGTCTGTTGGAAAAACAGCACTACTTGCAGTCTACACCAAAACAGCTGAGAGCTGAGCCCACAGAACTTTGGGTTTTATTTTTTTCTTCACCACAGCTCCTTGGAGTTTCAGCATGTCAGAGGGATGCTGGGACTGGCTCCCCAGTTGGTTAGGTGGAACTTCTTTTTGCTAGTGTTTTTTGAGAGAATAGGACATACCTGTATCAAACTATGGATGCAACTTTTGTATTCCGGACCTCATTTCAGTATTTAACCTTCACTTCACAGAATAAACACCCACTTCAAATTACCTATCAGTTTTGAGCTAAATCATAGAATCATAGAATGTTTTGGGTTGGAAGGGACCCCTAGAGGTCATCTAGCCCAACCCCCCTGCAGTGAGCAGGGACACCGCGAACGAGATCAGGTTGCTCAGAGCCCCGTCCAACCTGGCCTTGAATGTTTCCAGGGATGGGGCCTCCACTATATAGATGTGAGATGTTACTAATTTTCGTAAGTACTCATTAAACTTCATTAATAGTTCAGCCAAAAAGAACTGTATCCTTGAACCAAACAGTCAAACTGGTTTTTAAGCTAAATCTCTCAGTAACACCAGGTGTTATAATCATACCGTATTTCATATCAAGCCAGGGCTGGGGTTTTTTGGTATGTCTACATAGATATAGTTTAGTAAACCTTTTGTACAGTATTTAATCAGTTAAAATACACAGCAGCTGTGAACATGAATACCTGGTAAGAATTCTGTCATCCCACCACTACCTCTCTGGGCAACCCGTTCCAGTGTTTCACTACCCTCATTGTAAAGAATTTCTTCCTTATATCCAGTCTAAACCTACCCTTTTTTAGTTTAAAACCATTACCCCTTGTCCTGTCACAGCTGGCCCTACTAAAAAGGTTTTCCCCGTCTTTCCTATAGGCTCCCTTTAAGTACTGAAAGGCCGCAATCAGGTCTCCTCGCAGCCTTCTCTTCTCCAGGTTGAACAACCCCAGCTCTCTCAGCCTGTGCTCATAAGAGAGGTGCTCCAGCCCTCAGATCATTTTTACATGACATGTAAATGGTGACAGATAGTGAAAAAATGACACGAGATGCTGTCTGAGATTGGTCTAGGGGCATTAGCTCTACCTTTCTCTCAATCACTGGTCCACCACAAAAGTAAAATTGTTGCTTTATAAATGAAAGTGTAAAAGATGGAGACAAAGATATTATCTGTGCCAAAAAGAGGGAGACCTTACATTTAAGGAATAAACCTATTTGAAAAAAGGAGTCGTCCAGACCTACAGATCAGATAAAATGGAATGAGAGAGGAGGAAGAAGGAGTACCAGCTGTGCCCAAGGCTCCTATTTGAGATACTTGCCACTTTTGTTGTGGGATCAGGAGAGGCAGTGACTCTGAAAAGAGTCACTGCAGCCACTACAGCCAGAGCACTCTGGCACACTCCAGTGCACTAAGGTAAATGGAAAGTAATGGTGGATCCTTTCAGCATATCAGGTTGCGGACTTTGGCTATGGAGGACAAGACGAACTGCCTGTTCAACCAGCTCTGCTACTGAACATTCTGAAACAGTGATGGTGGAAAACAGATAGAAGCACCTTCACAGAAGCATGGGGATTCAAAAGAGCACGTGATTGCAGCCATTTACATCTAACAGAAAATGGGAGTAAAAGGAATAAGAGTGTGCATCTTAATTTTACCATATAAAGATCTGTGACTCTCCAAGTTTTTCACAAATATTAAGAAATCCATTTATGAGACATACATTCCAAGCTTTCCTTGCCTCTGATAAGAGGTTGAGGGTACCTGTGGTGTAAAATACATAATTAAAAGTTGTATTTAGTAATTACAAACTATATTTACTTTTCTTTACAATGCTATACATCATGCAGTTTCCTCCAAAACCATATTTTTACTAGTTCTCCTTTTCATGGAGGGTATCATAATGCCATAAGATCTAAAATATTGCTGCAACTAGAATTATGGCTACAATTATAGAGGATTGCTCAGTGCCTTCAGCAATGCCACAATATAAATCCTACATAATAATTCCATTCCCCCTCCAAATGTTCAATCAGATTAATTTACACAAGTACATTGCCCTTTTCCTCACATGCCACAGAAACAGCCGCCCTGGAGTGAAAGATAATTGCTCTTTAGACTCAGTGTTGTGCAACTGAATGGGGTGAAACTTTCTCATTGGAATGCAATGATTGTACAGCCAACTGTTGCATAAGTGACTGGATGAATAGTTGTTTCTATGAAAAAGTTGACTTCTACGACCGCTGTTAAAAATCCTTTGCATCAGCAACATGAAGAAAAATGTTCTCACAAATTAAAACCTACGTGTGAGGTAACTACAATAACACTGACCAATTTAATTGGGTAAGGGAAAAAATGACTGAGCACAGTAAAACCAAACCTCAGTGCTAATATTGTTTTAGAAATATATGCTGTATATTAAAGTTTAGCATAAAATACAGCATTTAGTGTGAAGAATAAAGTCACCCTGTCTTTATAGCAATGTAGCTGTAAGCATAGCATGTTTTCAAGTTTTATATTGCAATGTCTAACACTAATTTGCAAAGGATTGGGCAGGCATTTATTTTTATATATTCAAACCTTCATAAGTAATAAGATTTATTCTGAATATGGAAGGAATTAGGTAAGTCTTACACATCATAGGCTATTTAATGCTTTAAAATAATATTATTTTGGTAGTGACATTTCATAATTTTCTGTCCATTTTATGGAATCAGATGAAGTTAAACAATGAACACAAAAGTTATAGCCAAGTATCAGATATCTATGAGAAAACCCAAGTAACTCACAAGTGGAAACTTAATTAACCTGTCCTATATTGTATTTGTTCTCAAATTTGTCCTTTTATGAATTATGCACAGACACCAAGAGTATTTTACTATCACTAGTTATGCCTTATTTGTTCAGAGTTTTGCAGATGAAATTTTGTCTCTGATGACGTCAGTGGAAATTTTGCCATAATCTTCAAAGACACTAAGGAGTTAATATTTCTCAGTAGGTTGTTCTTGGTTAACAGGAAGGTGCTGAGTCTCACTATATTTTCACACACCTGCTGGACTCTTTAAAGCTATAGTAAGTGACAAGAACTAAAGAATCACTCCCAAACCTCTGGTTCTGTATCAGATAAATTGGCATTTTACACAATGATACAGACATGATACTAAAGCGTCACAGTTTCACCTACACCAACAGTTGTAAGAACATGTTACAGGTACTGCTGTTTTGAGAAGTCTTTTGCATTTGATCTTCACTGGAAGACCAACACTCCACTGGCCCCACAATCTACCTTCATACAAAGCATATCACAGTAAATATAACTAATGTTTTCATTTATATAATTGACAGTAATGACACTTCTTTTCATAGTAATTGAATGGGCATCTGTTACAACTCGTCAAAAGAGCCTTGGTCGCCAAAGTGTTTAAGCAGAAATAACAAATTCTGATTTTCAAAAGAAAATGTCATTCATTATGACTCATGTTATGATAAAATGTAAGAATATTAAAACAAAATACTTAAAAATTACCAAAATTTTTTTTAGATTAAATATCCATAAATTAAGATTATGAAATGAAGAAATAGTACAAATAAATAATTATCTTATGTGGAGAAAAAACAATATTTTGCATTTTTATGGCCAATAATAATGACTCAACTTCACTACAATGTTGGTTTTAGGTTTTTATTTTAATTTATAGTCTTATATATGCTTCTCTTTGGAGAATGAATGACTATTTATTTTTTAAATTAATGGAGTCTACTTCAGTCCCAAATTTACTACTAAACTAAACTCATTAAAGGGACATTATCCCCATTTTTAAAAATAGATGTGAACTGAAAAAAAAGTTCAAGTGACCTTTATCAGCTATGTTTTATCATCTGTACTACAAAGTTCATCCTGTGACCAAAGCAAGGGAAATCTCTCAGACATGTATGAAACTATATACATATATATATATTAATGTTAATGTTAATGAAATGAACAAAACCTTTCTACCTGTCTTTACATTTCAGTTTTGGAGACCAAATACTTATGTTAGTTCAAGCAACCTTTGGATCAGAAAACAATGCTTTAGACTTTGTAAAAGTACAGAAAAATATTACATGTAACGGGCACTTTTATGACACCAGCTACCCAATGATTTGATGGATAAATGGCATATATTCTGGCTCTAGACCCCAAAACAATCTCATGGCCTCACTCTTATGTATACAAAGGTTCTTGATACCGGGGCCACATTCTTTCCAAATTTACAAGAAATTTCCTCCTTTTTTTTCTGAGAAGTATCCTTTCTGAATGCTCCCTAAGGCTTTGTCTCTATTTTTCAGTAAGGAAAGGATCCCACTCCAGCTATGTTTTGTTTTTCTTTTTCAGGAAATTATTAGTGAAGGCATCGTCAATCACAGTTCCCACTTACAAGTAAGATTGTTATTCACTTCCTTCTGATCTCTCCAACAAGCACCTCTTTCTCCATGTAATAAGGACAGGCTCATGGTTGAACCTCTAGAGTCTTTTCTAAAATTCCTAGTATGGGAGCATTATCTGATGTCTCTTCCCATTGCAGTCCTGCAACCGCTTTTGAGGGAGAAAGATTTTACCAGGGCAAAATGCTAAAATATTATAAATACGAAAAGTTTAACAACTCTATTTTATTATATTTATCTTTTAGCAGGTATAAAAATAGTTAAACAAGAGATATGCAACCCAAAATGTAGGTGTTACCATTCACTGCATTCAAATGTTAGTAATATTAGCAGAATTCATTGAGATTTTCCTCAGTGAATAAAGAAACCAACACAGTAGTCTCAATGTTTAATTTATTTCTTACTCAGAATTTAATTTCCTGTTAGACTTTTTGTTTTGTTGCAAAGTGCTTCAAACCTGATTCACACTATATGAAAGCAACTCATAAACTGGGCAGCAGCTTCTGATAGGACTTAAGAAATACTAGTATTAAGCTAGTATCAATTTGTGCTTTCATATAATTCCCTGTCATTTTTAAAGCTCTGAACTAAAAATGAAATTCAAGTGTCCTCTCTGTTCTGTTTTAGCTTTCCTACGTGTTTCAGTTTCTGAACACAGCTGTCTGCCACTGCATACAATGTGTATTACTGCCATCACTACTAAGCAGAGGAGGATGGTAATTCTGTAGTCTTTCTCAATACTAGCTTTAGAACTGAATATATATAACAGGTTATCCACTGTAATAAAAATTACACAGTAGAAGTATGAAGATAAGCAATCAAATTTTAAAAGAGTAAGTCTTTAAATAAGTATAGAAAAGGTTCATTGTGATCATATAATGCGCTGAGCTTCAATAAGATCTCTACATCTTCTCTAATGTACTAGCAAGGCAGTCCTTGCCTCTGGGAGCTAGAACTCCCCACAGCACTGATCACATTTTTGGTAGGCTGCTCTGTTTGCATGGTGTCCTACCAATATCAGTGGGGTATCAAGTAGAAACAGCAATCTGGCAATGTGTAAGAAACTGCTAAATGAGTGCCTAAAAGACAGACATAGAGGACAAGATATTCTGCAAAGACTGAAAGAGAATGTAACTGACTTTTTTTTCTTTTTTTTTTTTCAGAAGAAAGCTTTTAAGGGTTTGGTAGACCCACTGAAAAAAAATCCACAACTGAAAAAAACATTATGTGCATTACCTTGATGATATGTGCCTATACTGGAATATATTTGACATATAAGAGCAATCTAGATTTTTCAATAAGCAGGAAATGTGAAATAGAGTGGATTTTTGCAGCTTAGCTTAGTGCTCTGGGTTTCTAAATTCCAAAAAGTGGAGCAACAAACACAGACTTAAAATCAATTTTAATGCTAGACTTTAACTTAACCTTACTGAAAATCTCACTGAGGTTGCTCATTCCTTAATGATCTAATTTGTCTTTGAGAAATATAAGCAGAATATACCAAAAAGAAGTTTGCCTTTATACCAGAGTATATTTACCCGTATGAGAAAACGTACCAAAAAAATGAGAATGCAAGGTAAAGCCACAGGGAGATGCATTTTATGTGTTAAAGTTACTGGGGGTGCACTCCCAGTCACATGATCATATCCATGATTAAGCCATCCATTCACTGAAAGGAGAATAAATACTTCTTACTGTTGTATGTATCAGTATCTCAATAAATGGACAGTATCAACCACAAAGGTGAACTGACCTAAAGATCAAAAAGCTGATGACACATTTCCATTACCTTGCATCTTACCTTCAAAAGCATCTCACTGTATTTTACACTTACTAATTTGTAAAAACCTGCGAAGAGTAGGCTTGGCCAGATTAGTTTTGGGAACAAAGACAATGTACTTTACAGAAAAACAGTTGTTCCCACTGTGCTGTTCCGAACTGTTGTGGGTTTTGGTTTTTGGTTTTTTTTTTGATGTTGCAACTTTCAGAAGCCTGCAATATCTGAAATATCATTGACATTAATGTCCGTTACTATGTACAGATCTTCTTTACTCCAGAGACTGAAGTGTGGTTCTAATGTTCCTCAACACAATTTGCTAGTAAAGTTTTCATTTTAATTTCAGAAACAGAAGGCTCTGTCATCAGCTGAAATAAGGTTTCCCTAACTTACATTGTCAATGGAGGATGGTCTGAGATAACCACAGTAAAGGAGCACTTGTTCCATCGAATCTGCTCAAGCACTACAAAAGCCTCCTGTGGTCTACTGTTTACAGTTTTGGGTACAATACATCAAATAACCAAACATGGAGCAGATGGAGACAGTTCAGGGAACAGCAATAAGAATGATCACACATCCAAAAAATATGTCCTATAAAGATAGACTATAAGAATTTTAAGTCATTCTATCCCAGAATAGAGAAGACTGAGAGAAGGCAACACATGCAGCCATATACTCTTATGTATACACACATAAATACATATATGCATATATGCACGAATAAAAAGACCAGAGAGAATGGAAAAAACCTGCTGTCCATGCTTAATGTGCATAGGCCAAGAAGTAATGGGATTAATTCACAGCGAGGAAGATTTAGGTTACACACTAAGAAAACTTTTCCAGCGGTGGAAACCCTTAAGCAGTTCACACAAATCAACTGCCTAAGGAAGCTGTGAACCTCTGTCACTAGAGGTGTTCTGTTCTTTATTTTCTAAGAACTAATTAAATAAAAACATTCCGGGAACAGTACAGCTGATCTCATGCTCTAGGGAAGGATTGGACAGGATGATCTCTCAAAGTTCATTCCAACCCTCTTTTGTAGAATATTACTATTTTTAAAAGCTAAACTTCAGGTAAATTAAACTTCAATGTATGTTATTTATCTGCAGCAACAAAAAACAAATCCAGCATTACATTCCCCCAAAATATGACTATGTGATACATTCATTACACAACAAATATTAATGCACTCTGTATGCAGGTTGTGCATATAGATTTAACTTTTCATTTAAACCAGAACTGCATTAAAAAAAAAAAAGAAAAACCAAAACAGTCATGTTCCCAAGTGTTGCTTTTATACAGAAAATTAAAAAGAAAAATGAACTAGGGAGTGTTTTGAAAAGCAATTTGAAAACATTTATACTCCGTTCATTAAAGCTGCCAAACCTTGGTGCAGCACATATACCAACTTCAAATCAGTTTCATTTACGATAAATAAAACCAGGAATGTGTTAAAGGGACAAAACCAGGTTTTATTTTAATTTCTGGTCAGGTGATTTGCTGTCATTTAGTTAGGCTATTTATTACTACTGATGTTATGAACAGTATTCAAAGTTGACACTGAGTGTCTCTTTAAAGAAAACAAAATTGTTCGTATTGAACATCAGACCTTCAATATGTGCTTTGTGTTTCTTTTTGGTGGGAATATGATGGCTTTGTCAATTTTTTGTTCTATTTTTGTCCATTTTATGTCCATCAACATCCGACAAAGAACAGGGAAGTGCAGAACAGCGATGAATAACTGTTATGTATGATTTATAAATGGTGATGATTACATTTCTGTTGCTTCATTCATTTTTTTTTGCAGTGATAAATCATTTTATTAAACCTTTGCCTTTTGCCTTTTGCTTAAGTAGCATTATAAAATGGACATTTAGCAACATCCTTACTCTTCATAAAATTAGCAAGTTTCCATCAAAACCACAGTGCCACAATTCAGATGTGCAACAGTACTCAAGCACAAGTAGTAGTTCACTAGCTGCAAGATGTAAATGTTACACAGAAGAGTAAAATTCACCCTTGAAACAGGACTTTCATGGAGCATAGACCTTGTGCTGGCAGAATATATCAGGGCTGAACTCCAGAAGTAATTCTTACCATGATTCAGAAAATCCTTTACTGGAGTTGCAGAAGTTTTTGGCAATCATTGACTGGTAAAAAAAAAAACACTAAAGGGAAAATGTGTATTGTGTCAGGAAAAAAAAAATTGCTTCAAGAGACATTCCAAAATTGTACTGGTTTTGGCTGGAGTAGAGTTAATTTTCTTCACGGTAGCTAGTATGAGGCTATGTTTTGGATTTGTGCTGAAAAAAGTGATGATGATACAGGGATGTTTTTGTTGGAGCTTAGCAGTGCTTACACAGAGTCAAGCCCTTTTCTGCTTTTCACCCCACCCCACCAGCAAGGAGGCTGGGGGGGGCACAAGGAGCTGGGAGGGGGCACAGCTGGGACAGCTGACCCCAGCTGACCACAGGGATATTCCATACCATATGGCATCATGATCAGCATGTAAAGCTGCAGGAAAAAAAAAGGAAGGGGGAGGACGTTCAGAGTGATAGTGTTTGTCTTCCCAAGTAACTGTTATGATGGAGCCCTGTTTTACTGGAAATGGCTGAACACCTGCCTGCTGATGATTTGATGTCATTTCTTGTATGTTTCAGATCAAGATAATTTCTATTTATTCTTCCACTCCCATAAAAAAGCAATATAGTAAATGTTCATCTAACAATATCTATAATTCTGATAATGATGTAGTTTGCTATCAGTTCACACCTATTGGGGAAAAATAAAAAAAGGTACAATTTCCTGTTTGTTTCCTATGGCAAAATAGACTGCAAAACAAAAATAAATTATTTTATTGAGGAGAGAATTACTGGAGATGGTATATAGTTTTCTAAGCAGTTT
This sequence comes from Egretta garzetta, assembly GCF_000687185.1. Taxonomy (NCBI): domain Eukaryota; kingdom Metazoa; phylum Chordata; class Aves; order Pelecaniformes; family Ardeidae; genus Egretta; species Egretta garzetta. Next base: position 2,429,865 of record NW_009259975.1, read on the forward strand.
CAGTTGACTGGAATGTCAACAATTGCCATCTTTCTTCAGACAGAATTATTTGCAAATACACTGCATAACAGCTGGATTTCATAAATTCCACATTTTCTGCAAAGAAATTTTGTTCCTGTATTGTAAATTCAATGTCTCAATTTAATTGAGACTTTATCACCCTCTACAACTACCTGAAAGGAGATGAGCTGGGTGTTGGTCTCTTTTCCCAAGTAATGGGCAATAGGACAAGAGGAAATGGCCTCAAGTTGCACCAAGGCAGGCTTAGGTTGGACATTAGGAAAAATTTCTTCACCAAAAGGGTTGTCAAGTATTGGAACGGGCTGCCCAGGGAAGTGGTTGAGTTCTCATCCCTGGAGGTATTTAAAATACGGGTAGGCGAGGTGCTTAGAGACATGGTTTAGTGGTGGGATGGCAGAATTAGGTTAATGGTTGGACTTGATGATCTTAAAGGTCTTTTCCAACCTAAACAATTCTATGATTCTATGATTCTAATTCAATTTAAAAATGATATATTAAACACACCCAGAAACTGGATGATCTGCAAGCCTCAACCCCAGCAGTATGTATGGATACACTGCTGTTACCTGTTCTGCAAGTCTGTACCTCCTTGAAATGAGCAAAGTTCTTCCTTGAATGCTGTAATTGGAAAGTGCAAGCCTAGGTTGGACACAGTTCAGGAATGGCTGCAATTTTCTGATACTCAGCAGTCTAATAATAACACACAGTAGGTCTTCAGGAGTTGTGACAGGTCTGCAAAACTCACCCAGAGACACTCCTTAGATATTGCAAGAAGGCTGGCTGAGAAATGTCCCAAGAATGGCAGCTCTATGAACATACAAAGTACTTAGCAGATTGTATCGGATGTGAATCTGTGGGAGAGATATGAAATGGTAAGAATATCCTCTCCTACTCTCACAAGTACATTGGACTTTATTTACAGTGAGAAGCTGGTTCACTCCTGATGCCTTAGAATGTCTACCTTTTTACTTAGAACACCAGAAACCGTATTATGTATACTACATCAGTGACAGCTGGTATGCTATAGATATTTCTCAGGAATAAGCTATAAAAATATCTATCAACTGTCTCTCAGATACCACTTGACTTGGAGCAACCACTTCCTTTCATGGTTGTCACAGGCTAACACGGGTCAGTAACACAAGCTAACAAAGCCATACAGGAAAGTGAAAGAATCTAGTTACCAATCCATTCTGAAAAGTCCAGGTATAAAACTAAAGTCCATATTTCTTACAATTCACTGCCAGACTTTTTAGTAACGTAAATTTCAAGGTTAGCCAGTCATGTATTTTGTCTTCAAAGTAGGAAAATGCTTATTTTCTCTTTCTGCAGGAAGGTAAAATAAAACACTGGTAAATGTGTATCTCTAACACTGTCGTATTTTTATTTTTCTGTTTAAGAAGACCTGGCTGTCCTATCGGGGAATGAAACATTAAAAGAGCATTTATCCCTCCCTTGAGCATGGAAATTCTTTAAAATCAGTTGCCCACCTCTGACTGTGAAGGATGAAAACTGCTAGAGCACAATGGAAGCAATAATGAGTTCTCTGAAGTTAAGCGTGTCATGGTCACAGATGCAGGCGCTGCAAGCTAACAAAAAAAAAAAAAAAAAAAAAAAAAGAGATTAATCTAGACAGTAGATTCCTGTTGAATTTCTCCACTGTCATCAGCTGTTTATTGTCATGCTACATTATGAATAAATGAAAGATTTAAAAGGTTTCAGCATTTATTAAATTCCTAATTGGAATCACAGCTATTGAGATCTGAGACTACTTCAAGTCATTTTCACTGATAAGCAAGCTCATCATAATATCCTCAAAGAAGCTATTCAATAAATATGCATAAGCAGTTGCTGAAGCAGAAAGCTGTTTCTCTCCACTCCATAAGAGTAAAAAGTTCTGGGTAGTTTCTTTACCCATAAATGTATCTAAATCAATAGAGTCGGAAACAAGCTGTCTGATCTGAGGCTGTACTGGTGTGCAGAGACAGATGTAAAACAAGAAAGAAATGCGAATTAGGAAAGTGCTTTGAAGTGGGTATATTTCACAAACTCAAGGAAATGGAAAAGTTAGGACTATTTTCAAGATAGCGTGTATAAAAATCCATATAAAAATCCCTATCCAGCGTACGAATCAATACATACTCAGAAAAACTCTCCTGACAGAGAAGGAAACATGGGTGTGTGTTCCTGACTGAGAGCTTACGAAATAGAGACTCCACTGGATATGTACTATAACTGGGACTCTGACCGACAGTTTCCACTACATCTTTCAAACAAACAAGCACCTATATCCCCTACATATAATCCATACTATCATCCAGTATTATCAGTCCACCTTGGACAAGATTTGGGAATTTACATACATGAATACCTCTCCAGTAGAAAAATCATCAGAGAAATTTAAAGCTATACTTTGCATATCATTAATGAGTCATTATTTTGTTGTCGAGTAGCACTCTAAGATCTTGGAACTAGTCTCTGCTAAGTGTCTCCCACTAGGGCGACTGCCAACTTATTTTGCTATTCCATCACTGATATACAAATTTCCTTCTTTGAACTCTCCCAGCTCTCCCTGCTATCTCCCTTTTTTAAGTACAGCACAAAGAATCAAAAGCAGGATTGAGAAAAAGAAGTAAAGAAGAAAAGGAATCTGGTACTGTTTCACGATCACCCTTTTGAGCAGCTGCCCAGATCTGAGATTCCATGTTCAGAAGTTGGAGGGTAAACAGGATTTTTGCAGGCAAGGCAGACCAAATGGTAAGCATGCCATCAGGGGATGAGGTAAATTCGTATCAATGAGTTAAAGAACAAAATGCTGCAGGTAAAAGAAATGGCAAATTCCAAGTTTCTAGATCTAGATAGCAATCTACAGGCAAACTGGTGTGATTTGTTAGTTGAAAAAAGACTCCTCTACAAGGAATCATCTTATCTTCTATGTAATTTTCAAGCTGTCAAATCTAAGCTTATGATTTTATTGCCCTTAAAGTTGAAAATATCCTCAGGGAAAACATTAGTCTGAAAGCAAATTGAATTGCAGGCATTTTAATATTAATCTGCTTTACTCAATATAGCTCCCTCATTCAAATGACTCTTGGTTGTTTCAGAGCAATTTTGCTGTTGACTCTCAGGAAGAATGACAAGGAGCTTGATACAGATAGTCTGAATCCCACCACACGTCTGACCACAGAAACCTTGGGAACACAACCCAGTCTACCTAAATCCTGCCAGTCTTCACTTCCTGCATACTTAACAGAGCTTAATTCTGGAATAGTAAATCCAACTAAAGTCGACTAGATAATTTTCTGTACATCTTCTGAGATACCTGCTTTTTTTTCCTGTTGCCTCCATGCAATGGGAAGCTTTGGCTCACCCTTTATAACTAGGAATTTCCATATATTTAAAAAGAGAAAAATAAAACAGCATATATAAGAAAATAAAGAGTAATTGTCTCTCCCTGGCAGGCTGAATATTACAGATATTTCAGTTCTGTAGCTGAATTATTATTATTATTATTATTATTGTTGTTGTTGTTGTTGTTGTTGTTGTTAATTATTATTATTATATGTACAGAAATTGATTCTGACTTAGTAGACAAGCCTATTCTTTTTTCATAGAAGAGGTTAAAGGGAAGGAGCCTATACATATTTGCTGAAGAATCTTGTAGGTAAGCATTCAAAGGCATACAAAAGAGATCCACAGTGATCTGTATCCAGAAACATGCAAGTGTGCAGAGGAAAGGACTGCTTTGGCCAGGCAAGTGTTACCGCTTCTTTCTTTGATCCTGTTCACAGATAAAAGGAAAAGAGAGGAACCTATGAGCAGTTCCAAATTTTATGTAACAGGAGATCCCAAATGAAGTAAATCACCTTTAAGAGCAGACTAACGAAGTGCAAGCTACATGGCCAGAAAATGGGGACTGTTGCTTTCATATGCCAGGAAATATACACCTTTCAAAAACGGACATTTGGGTAATGAAGTTCATGCTCATGAGCACTGCACAATGTCATTAGATGAGACACAGACCACCTTTTTTTTCTTTTGTTCCCCGAAATTATCAGAGTTCAACCACAAAGACAAAATCGAGTAAACTCTCAGAGGAAAAAAGCACAGAAAATTTCTCACAAAGAGAATGTTTGCACTATACTGCTGCTTCCCAACATGAAGGAATGAAGGGAGAGGAGTGAAACAGCAGCATTTCTGAGGGATGCTGAAAAGCAGCCGTTTATTGTCTGCTTGTTAGTGTAATCTGGATAAAATGAACAGCCCATCTTTCACTTCCTGTGAAATGGAGATGCAGTGAGAAATAGTCCTAAATAGGGACTGAGGTGCTGACAGTGAAGCTCCATTAATCTCTAAAGAACGAAGCATGTCTAAGTAAATTGTGGATAAATATTTTTCCATAGTGGAACAAATAACTGTGAATTGTTTACCTGGTACAGCAGGTGCCAAGTGGTGCTTTTCCCTCTGATTTCTCTCTCTTTTCACAGCTCTCAGTTATATGGTTTAGACACTGGGGAGGCAGCTCTAACATTTACAGCCAGATCAGTTTCAGTGTAGACCTATGGGCCATAGATTTTGATAGTGGTGCAAATGTTTCTTGTATTGATACACTCTATAACGTTCTTTCCTGAATTTTAACCTCAAGAACGATACTTAAGGAAGATGAAAAGCATGCGTGTGTTTTTGTAGAAGCAGGTGAAGACAAATATGAGGGCAAACCATCACCTATTGATGAGCATAAAATTAAGTCTCTGGGAAGGAAATTGCATCTTAGGGTGTGTCTGTTTGAGGGGTTGTGTCTGCAATTCGGCTGGACAGGACAGCAGTGCATCTGTAATCTGAGGCAGCCAGACATGGCCCAGCTACAGACAGGAGGGCCTGTAGCTGTGCTTTGCAGAACAACATCATGAGCAGAGCTGCACAGTTCACAGTCTAAAGATGGCTCACACTAATCAACTTGCCAGTGTTACACTGGGTCTTCTTGCAAAAGATCATATGGACGTGCTCTCGCCCATGTGTTACGGTCCAGTTATGTGATTATTTATTTTTATTCCACTAATAAGCTAAAAAAAGGTAGGTCACAGGGATTAGGGTTGGATATAGGCTCAGAAGGGCCACTTTCAGTTTCTTATTCAACACAAACTTATATTGTGCTTCAAATGCAAACACTTATATCTAAATTTATAACAAGATGTCCAAAATACATCTTCAGCTAACTCCAAACTCTACCAGCAGAAGCAAGTAGAAGATGTCCAACCTTCTGTCTGAGCAGTTCTTTCAGTGCCTAAATGTTTGCTCAAGCTCTGCACTCAGGTAGCCCTATTTTAACCAGGATGAACAAATAGTGTCCAAGCTCATATTCACGACCCTTTCGAATCCAGCTAGCAGGATTGCTTGCAAGACCAGGCAGACAGTAGTTCTCAGATGACAGCTACCTGTGCAGACTCCATAAGTCAGGGTAATACTACCTATGCAGACGGGTTTTTATAGACAGGTTTTTATGACTCAGCTGCAAAATCTACTCTGTATTGTGAGAAGCTCTTTTTCTTTTACTCATATAAAGTAGATTTATTATAGAAAGCTATTGTCATTTCCAAACTGTAGCCTATTTCCTTGGTAGAAAAAAAATACTGTATTTATTCCAAATTTGGGAGATTTCAAGCTAAGCTTGTGAGGGGCATTTATTTTGGTTCATATGGAAAGAATGAGGTTTTATGGAAAGAATGAGGTTTTAAAATAGATACAATGGATTGCAGATAAGCCTCAATAGTCCTACTTTTGTCTGTACTACAGACAACTTGTAGGCAGACTTTAAAATTACTGTGGACATTTAAAAATGGTAAAAGAAAGATACATTAGGTGTCAGTAACAAGAGTGGTAAGGGATTAAAAAAACAGCCTAGAAAAATATTTTCTGATGTAATCAACTGAAGGACAATGGACATCCTTGAGAACAAGGATAATTTTTAAGGTAAAAACTGTAAGTATGTAAAACTCAAGGCAGTTTTTTACGTATCATGACAGTTGCATTGCAACAAGAGATAAAATAAGATCTGAATACTGTGGGGCACAGGTGATTTTGAAAGATCAGAAAGAACAAAGCATGAAAAAAAAATCTTCCCTACTATATTGAAAAAGAGAAAGAAAGCAATTTTGATAGAATGTGAAACACACAAATAATGAAGAATTATAATAGCTTGATAATCAAGAAAAAATATAATAGGAAATTATTATGGAAGATCCAAATAATTAGTATGTAATTAACATAATATGGATTATGAAAGATTTAATTTCAAATTGGAATATATTTATATGCATTAAATGTAAAACAGAAGAGAACATCAAGTGAAGTAATAGAAAAATACAGTACAAGAAAGTCTAAGTAATGCAACATGCTAATAAAAAGGCAAAACCAAAATAATCTTGAGTAACTTTGCAATGAAAAAGTCTGTAACTGGAAGCTGAGATGAAAAGCTGTAAAATTAGTCACCATGACCTACTTGGACATAAGAGGATATTTGAATAAAATAAAACAACATTGGAAAACAAAAAGTGCTAAACTGCAGCCCAGTAAATTTAGGAAACATGCACAAAATACTGATTCTGCGATTCTGAAGGAAAACAGAAATGTATGAATGAATTTATGTGTATATTTCCAATGTAAACTCTTGGAAAAAATACTTGGCTTCAGTATTCCTAACTTTGGATCCACAGATCAGGTACCTAATCCTGGTAGGCTCTGCTCCCGTTTTGGTCAACCAAAAACACAGCAGCAAGGAGTCACTCAGATTTAGATCCTCTGAAACACCTCCCAGAGATGTTTCTCTCCATCATCATGAACACAAGTGTTTATTAATGGAAGGCTATACTGAGCAAATAAAACTTGGTGAAAAAAATGGCTGAGTATTATAAAAAAGATATGTGAAACTATTCATACTTACTTGCATTTAGAGAAGCAGAGGACAGGAAAGAAAAACGTACTAGTTATACACAAGTAATTTCAATACTTGTCTCTGTGAAGACTTAAAGTATCACCAGATTTGGAACCATTTTCAGTTTGGAAAAAGTATGCGTGAGATATGATATGTAGGGAATCGGTACATCTCTGTGCAAATGTGTGAGGAATCTGTGAGGGACTAAGTATGTCTAGGATGAGTGAGTGCTTTCCTTGCTTTGGAAATTATTCTGTTCCCTTTGAAGTCGGTAGCAATTTAATGGAAATTAAATAATCCCTTTACGTATAAATAACGTAACAGTAATATCAAGTAAATAATAAACTTACTTAATAGTAAACACCAATAGATATAAAATTCCCAAGAAAGACACGCATAATAGGCAGAAATGTATCACATGCTAATAATGTAAGTATAATATTCTTTAAAATGTAATAAATGCTCAGCATCTATGTATTGCGATAACATTAAATACAGTTAGTAAAAAATCTGGAACTGGTTATGAATGAATACATTATAAAGTGTAAAAGAACACTATTCTGTGGAAATTCTAACCATATTCTGTCTCAGAGATAATAATTCTCACACCTTCAAGAGGGTTATCCAGGTTGCTTTGAAATACCACACGTGATCTTTGTCATTCCATAGCGAAAAAGGCTAATATAGGTAGGAAATGTTACAGAAGAAGGTCATCAGCATAATAAAGTAAGTATCAGCTCCTGATAATGGTTAAAGAAAACATTTACATTTCTAGCCAAGGAGATCTTACTAAGAGGAACACAAAAAGGGATTGAAGCCACAGAACCATCTGATTTGTAACAAGCACAGGGTCGGTCAGGGTTTAGAAGTCCAGACTGAAACAGAAAAACAGCATAAAGCGGAGAGGGAATTCTATTAGCATGCATTATGAGAGGAGGGATAGAGGGGAGCCAATCTTACAAAATCAACTTTTGACTCAGCTGCTTCATTCACATAAACACGCACCTTAAGCATGTCATTTCTTAGATATATTATCTGTCCAAAGGAATAAATACTTTGCCAATTCAGAGAGCTACTTTACAATATTCCTGCCTCAAAGTACAACGATAGAGTTTTATTGCTCACAGATACTTTTTAGGAAAGTCCTTTGGCAACAACAGAATCAAAACTGAGGACCGTAAGCACTTAAAAATTTAAAGCAGAATAAAGCTTTAGCCTCAATTATCTGGTTTAAAATGTTTCATGCTTTTATTCAGGGAAGATAAATGTTTGCTTAAATTAATCAGATGAAGGAAGATTTTTGTCTTCAGCCACAAAAGAATTTCTCATAATGGAATATTAATACAGGCTAACTGGTTGCAGACAAGCATTTTAAAATGCTTGACACTCTGAAGATGTACATGCCAACCTCTTTGAAATCAACGATGATCAACAACTTATTTAACATCAGACAAAACATGGAATCTGTTCACTTCACTTTTTTATAAGGCCATAGGCTTGCCAGTCTTTCCTGCTAAGATTTCACAGTGAGTCCTGCTTGAGGCATGCATCCCGACCAGCTCCCAGTTCCCCAAAAGAGGTAGATAATCCTCTCCTTCCACCTTTCCCCTTTCACCCTGAACCTATGTTTTCATGCAAAGGCCATCTGACTGTATTTCACTCTGAGGAGGTGCTGCTATCCAGGGACTAGAGGAGCAAAGTACATGTCAGCACAGCACACATCAGAAGGCAATTCAAAAAGGAGCCTCAGATACTGACAGAACTGAGATGGAATGTAGGCTGGTTCCCTGTTTTCAAAATCCTGTATCTATATTCTAAATGGGATTGTTTACTGCTGGGTTGTTTTTTTTTTGATATACAGAAAAAGTAAAAAACCAAAAAAAACACCAAACAAACTTTAAAAAATACAGTAGGCGCTTACCACTTGGGCATACGGAAACCTATGATACACAAAGCAGAGACCTTAGACTTTAGATAATGTGGCAGATCACTGCCTGTCTGCTAAGAAATTTCTGAATAACAAAACTCTGCAGTTTCACTATAGCATCAGCAGTGCTGCATATGGATAATACCAGTAACAGTAGTGATGCAAATATACTTTTCAGAAGAAAAAAACCCAACTTAGTTCTTATTTCTCCTGAAAACATAGAGATTCCTACAACAATACCTAGTTCTGGGTTTAATCATCTGGAAAGAACCCCAGGCACCCCACAAAGAATGCAATTAGTCTGCAAATGGGGTAGGCCTAACCACTTTCGCCTGGCTGCTCCTCTCCATTTTGTAAGTACCCAGCTCTACAGGGTGCCTACATCATGTAGGCAGCTATGAGACGGAAGCTATGTCTACCCTTCAGTATTGGTCCAGTGACTATTTTGAATAAATGAGATTGATCAAAAATGAAATGGTTTTCAGAGTGGCCTACTGTTTCTTTATTTTTACCTGTTAATTCAATAGAGGATGTCAAACCACTCCAGAGAGGATGTTTAGAAAAATCCTCAAATAAACCTTGCCAGTACAGTCATTATGGCCTGCTGATAATAAGTTAATGCAAATAGCAGATTACTAAGCACAAATGCAATCCAGAAGCACAGAACAAGTAAAATGGTTTATTTCATCATTATTACATGGTTTTTTTCCCCTATAGCTAAAACCCATCCCTGGTTCCATGTTTTGGAATTACAACAATATTGTCAATGTAGATAAACTTCTCTGGAAGAGTATTCTCTAGCATCTTCAGGTTTTTTATTAGGGTCCTACTTGGAAGAATTCCATGGGTTAAGGCTCTTGAAGGTAGGGGAGTCCAAGAGAGCTGGCTGCTATTTAAGCAACACTTCCTCCATGCTCAGGATTGGTGCATCCCCATGGGTAAGAAATCAAGTAAATGAGGCAGGAGGCCTGAATGGATGACCAAGGAGCTTCTAGTAAAACTCAAAGAAAAGAGAAAGCTCTGTGGAATGTGGAAAGATGGTCAGGCCACTTGGGAGGTATACAGGAATGCTGCCAGAGCAACTAGAAAGGCCAAGGTCCAAATGGAATTAAATCTGGCGAGGGATATCAAGGACAACAAGAAGGGCTTCTTCAGGTACCTCAGCAGCAAATGGAAGACTAGGGGAACTGTGGGACTGCTGCTGAATGAAATGGGTGCCCTGGTGATGGAAAATACAGAGAAGGCAGAATTACTGAATACCGCCTTTCCTTCAGGCTTCACTGCCAAGGATGGCCCTCAGGCTTCCCAGTCCTTGGAGGTAAGCGAGCAAGCTTGGAGAAAGGATGACCTTCCCTCGGTTGAGGTTAAGGTTAAGGACCTTTTAAGTAAGCTGGACACCCACAAATCCATGGGTCCCGATGGAATGCACCCACAAGTGCTGAGGGAGCTGGCAGGCATCATTGTTGGGCCACTCTCCATCATCTATGAAAGGTCCTGGAGAACAGGAGACGTGCCTGAGGACTGGAGGATAGCCAATGTCACTCCACTCTTCAAAAAGGGCAAGAAGGAGGACCCAGGGAACTACAGGCCAGTTAGTCTCACCTCCATCCCCGGAAAGGTGATGGAACAACTCATTCTGGGTGTCCTCTCCAAGCAAGTGGAGGAAAAGAAGGTGATCAGGAGTACCCAGCACAGATTCACCAAGGGGAAATCATGCCTGACCAATCTGATAGCCTTCTACAATGGCATGACTGGCTGGGTAGATGAGAGGAGAGTGGTGGATGATGTCTACCTTGACTTCAGCAAGGCTTTTGACACTGTCTCCCATAATATCCTCACAGGGAAGCTCAGGAAGTGTGGGTTGGATGAGTCGACAGTGAGGTGGATTGGGAACTGGCTGAATGGCAGGGCTCAGAGGGTTCTGATTGGCGGGGCAGAGTCTAGTTGGAGACTGGTATCTAGTGGAGTTCCCCAGGGCTCAGTACTCGGCACGGTCTTGTTCGACTTATTCATCAATGACCTGGACAAGGGGACAGAGTGTACCCTCAGCAAGTTCACTGATGACACAAAACTGGGAGGAGTGGCTGATACACCGGAAGGCGGTGTTGGGCAAAGAGGAACATGATGAAGTTCAACAAGGGCAAGTGTTGAGTACTGCACCTGGGGAGGTTTAACCCCATGCACCAGTACAGGCTGGGGCCTGACCTGCTGGAAAGCAGCTCTGCCGAGAGGTACCTGGGAGTCCTGGTGGACAACAAGCTGACCATGAGTCAGCAGTGTGCCCTTGTTGCCAAGAAGGCCAATGGCATCCTGGGATGCATTAAGAGGAGCATGGCCAGCAGGTCAAGGGAGGTCATCCTCCCCCTCTACTCTGCCCTGGTGAGACCCCACCTGGAGTACTGTGTCCAGTTCTGGGCCCCCCAGTTCAAGAAAGATGAGGAACTCCTAGAAAGAGCCCAGAGGAGGGCAACAAAGATGATAAAGGGACTGGAGCATCTCCCCTCTGAGGAAAGGCTGAGGGAGCTGGGCTTGTTTAGCCTGAAGAAGAGAAGACTGAGAGGAGATCTCATCAACACATACAAATATCTTAAGGGTGGATGTCACGAGGATGGAGCCAGACTCTTCTCAGTGGTGCCCAGCAAGAGAACAAGGGGCAATGGGCACAAACTGAAGCAGAAGAGGTTTCAGTTGAATATGAGGAAGAACTTCTTTACTTTGAGGGTGACAGAGCACTGGAACAAGCTGCCCAGGGGGTTTATGGAGTCTCCTTCTCTGAAGATATTCAAAACCCACCTGGATGATGTCCTGTGCAACCTGCTCCAGGTGAACCTGCTTTAGCAGGAGGGTTGGACTGGATGATCTCCCAAGGTCCCTTCCAACACTTTCCATTCTGTGATTCTGTGATTCTGTGATTCTGTGATTCTGTGATTCTGTGATTAGCAGATTTTCATTAAAGTCTTCAACTAACAAGCAAAGGCAAAGTTAGCTGACCCTTTGCTACACTGTTGTTCTCCTTCACATGGAAGAAAATAATCAGGATCCATGGAAACCAGATGATGTAGCAGGAAAATGAGACATTTAAATTAAAGACAATAAACTAACCCAAACAGGTAATAATGAACATTACAAATATGTGCTGACATTTCTCACCCTTCTTTTAAGAATTTTTCAATGTCCAGACTAGATGTCAATAAATTTTATTTTCCTACAGGTATGATTTAGATTTTAAACTTATACCTATAGATGGTGAAAGAGATACTCCATTTATAATTTTGACATGTATGTCGTTGTGTAAATATTGATTCTGATTTTCTACATAAATGGTGTTGTTGGCCTTCAAATACAGTATTTGTGCAAACATATGTCTTATTTCCACCTTTCAGCAGCCTTGCACTTGTGATGGTAATTGACAAAACAATGAATCAAGCCATATGTCTACACTAGGTTATATCTATATATATGTATACACAGAGAAATAGCTGTATCTGTATCTATACACACTCATACACACAGACACACACGCTCCCTGCCCAAAGCATGGCATAAAACAAGCTACATAGTAACCCCAAGAGCATGGCCAACAAGCTATTAGTAAGTGGGCCACATCCCTGTCTTGAATTCAGTTTAAAAAACTTGTTAACCCAGTCAGACTCTCACAGCAAAGCCAGATGAGCACACAAATAATTAAGAAAATGTCCAAGCTAAAAAAATGCCACCCAAGCATAGTCCTGACACAACTTGAAGTCTGTTTTGTCTCAGGAAAGCCATATTTAGTCTAGTGGATAAATTTCTTTATGACTGTCACTCTTTCTAAAAGCCATAAAGTAAGAAAATAAAATAAAATAAAATATCTCTTTCAGATCACGGAGAATAGTAGGCGATGCGCATTTTTTCACGCTCACCTTAGCTTTAATTTAGACAAACCACAAAACAGTTCCTAGTCCTTTCAGAATTAATTCTGCAAACTGCAAAATATTTTAGGGCACAAGACAGGGAAAATTAATTGAAAACTTCTCAAAACACTCTGTGGTCCTAACAGTTGATTACAGAAATCCCATTCATCATCTCATCCTTTGGATTTTTCTTTCATATGTGATGAATTCCATTCATTCCAGAGCTGACATCTACACAAAGGGTTACCTTTAACTGGGCAGTCCAGGACAGTCTCTGTTCTCTGAGGCACCTTTGCTATCAGAGGACAGAAACAAGCTCTTTTGGTCAGTTCAGATGATACAGTTAATGTAGGGGAATCATTCTCTGTAAGGAATTATATCTGTTAATTAGCCTTCATAAATTATTGTTCTTAAAATGTAATTCAGATTACAAAGGATGGACTAGTCAGAAAATAAAAACCAGATGATCACACTGGATTCAAGAAGACGTTAATTTTGGAATGTCTTTAGAGGTATTAACTGATCCTATTATTATGGCTGTTAAATAACCGTAAATATTCTGCTTGACTTAAAACTTTTAAAGTTTTGTAAATAAATTGTGTAAATATTTTCCAAGCTTCCCATGTGCTTCTCTATTAGCTTATTCTAATGTAAATTACAAATGATTACAACAGAAACATTGTGTAAGCACAAGGACTCATTATCTTCCCATCCAAGCAATTAAATAGCAACATAAACATATACAGCTGCATATAAAATATAATAGGCCACTGTATCTTCTGGTATATTATGCCTACTCATATACATATTCTTTTACCAGTGTAATAAAATATGGTTTCCCAAAATAGTAAGTGTTTTCCTTGCTATTTTTAAAAAAGTATTTACAATTTACTCAATGTCAAAGAATGATCAGACTTAAATAAGGACCAGTATACAATCAAACCTTGGCTTTAGGAATCAAATAAATATCCCTATTTGTAACTTGAGATTTTTTTTTTCCTCATTAGATTATACCTATTTCTTAAAAAAAAAACCAAGAGGGATCAATGAAGTCTATGCGTGGGAACCTTCACAGTAATATTAGCCCTTCCATAATGAAAGTATCCGCTTAAGTGTCCAGTCCTTCACCTTACAACTGCAGTCTTGAAAATACAAGTCACTTGCTAGAAACCCATTTCCAGATAGGTTTTAAAGCACACAAAACCCCTCCTCATCACCCTTTATCACACAGCTGCAGGCTTATTTTTGCCTTTCCTAGCTACTTACTATTGTCCTCACACCTACCTTGCACCTGAGGTTACCTCCCCGCCGCTCTGTGCAGCGGGTCCGTGGGAGGACAGGGCACAGCTGCAGGCACGCAGATGGCTCACAGGTACAGACTTCCCGGCTGAAGAGCCCTTCAAGGAGAAACTGTTCGCTCTGCCCAGGCTACCCTGATAGCTGCAGCTCTGCCCTCCTTTTCCATGAGGAATCATCAGTGCCGACCCCAGCAGGCAGCTCTGGCGTTCTCAGCGGACTTAGGCAACGGTCCCAAGAAAGAGGGGTGGTGTGGCCTGAAAGCACCATGACTGGAATTCAAGTAACTCATTAGATCAAGACTTCCTTTCATGCAGCAAGGCTGCCTTTTTCAGGAGGGTTTCTCACCCAGTGATGCGTTTCTCAATCTCTTCTACTGCTATGGGGACATGTGATCTTCAGCCCCCTGAAGATCAGGTGCCAGCAGGACCAATGGGACTAACAGAGCATGAGGAGACAGGAGGAAGGGGGCAGAGAAAGGCAAATCCTACAGAAAGGACAAGTGGCAGAAGCTGATTGTTTTTCTGTAAGCCACTTTACTACCAACTATACAAAATAAATTTGTTCACATCTTTAAAAATGTATCCTATGTGTATGCATACGTATATCTGGGAACTGGTATTCAACGTTTTTGCTGTCTTACCTGAAGCTAAGACTTTTACACTCTATTATTGGAGAGTACTTATTTTATGTCTTTGGCCTTTTGCAAGACAGATGGAAAATTACATGCCATGATTTAAAAAAAAAAAAAAAAAAACATAAACAAAAAACCAAACACAAAATAAAACCCCAAAGATAAAACCCCTTTTTGTTTCACTCAAAATTCAAAAATCTTCAAGCAGGATTACTACTCACTGTTTCCCAACATAGTGAAGATGCCAGATTTCTGACCCAACTGCATATTTCTCAAATATGGCCATGCAAAGTACCTCAAGCAGTCAAGAAAACACTGATTCCCAAACCAACCCTCATCTTTTTGAGCCATGTGACCATTAAGTCTTTGCTGATTTAGCAGCCTTTCCTACAGATTGTGGAAGGCAATGGGTGTCTTCTCTCTGGGGTAATGTGCACAAGAACTGACGAAATGGATCTTGCAGCTAAGTACTTTTAGCCCATATTTCAAATTAACGAAAAGAACCGGCTGTACTTGAGGCAGGGTAAGAAGCTCTTGGTAGATACATTAAGTGAACAGCTTCAAGAAACTCTGGTAAAGTCGAAGATCACATAAACACACTATGAAGTTCTGTAACCAATCTAAGTTTTTATATAATTATAAATGAAACCCATTTTAACACAGACTGCTAAATTTCCAGCAAATATAAGTCAACTCTTATCTCTCCACATCACATCATTCCATTCAATAAAGACTCCAATTTGTGTTAGAGAGATGGTGTACAGTTTTTAACCTCACTGCAGAACAGTATTTTCTATGGTGTAATTTATTACTTTTACACTAAATCATCATTCTTTTTGTTAGAAAGAATTGAGGATTGGAAAAAAAATTGTAGAAACAGAACAAAACTGGGACTTTGGAAAATGTGCAAACACATCTCTCAATGGGATCTTGTCACCATGATCACAGCAGTATGCAGTAAATAGCTTCTCTTGAGCTGAGTTGGACAGGTTTTAGAATGAAATTATTAGTATTAAATGGAACCTTTGGAAAGTAGCAATTTGTGTTATAAATTCTCTGTTGTTTTCTTGAGGTTTTAAATGGGAAAGTGCAACTTGTTTTAGGGTTTCTGTAAATAGGAAAAGTTTCACTGAAACTTTCAAATTATAGTATTCAGAAGTCAGACGCAAGTGCTTGTGGCAGGCACAGTTTGAAATCTTAAACAGCTAATGGCAAGATATATTTTTACATTCACTCATAATGTAAGGTTTCAAAAGTTTTTAGAAAGGCTATGCAGGGTAAAAGTTCAGCATGTGCGCACAGCTGATGAAGAATCATTTGGAGACATGCACATACCTGGGGCTGGCAGAAAATTTTATATGATAGAGATGGTACATTAGGTCAGAGGTAGCTAAAAGTGAATTTCAGGTTCGTCAGGGACATTCTTCTTTTAATGAATAAAGGGCAAATGGCCATCCTCTTGTTCCATTCCTCTCTGCAGGCTTCAGTGAAGTTGACCATAAGGTAAGGTTGTATTGTGTGATGGGTACAGCCAGGTTCCAGGGAACTGCTTAAAAGACCTCTTTATTTGTGATATCTCTTATATGCAACTATTTTTTAATCCTTTTAAAAAAGTAAAGGCTGCTTCCAGAAGAAGTGCTGTAATAGCACAGTCTCAAGTACTAATAACATACTAGTAACATGCAAAAATCACTCTCCTCCCTACTCAATACAGCTACTGTGGTGCCATCAAACTGGTCCAAGAGCTTTGAAGAAAATCAGGCCAGAGGTGAAGAATAAGCATCCAAAACTGAAAAAAAAACAAAACCAAAAAACTCCTCCTCCATCCTCTATCCCCCCAAAAAATCCCAACCCACTCCATAGTAAAATTTCCTTGAGTTAAACTATCAGCGACAAATGGTATTTGGTCCTTAGTTTAAATGTACCTTTGAATTTTTTTGCTAGAGCTCAGCTTTCACATATTACTTTTAAAGCGATTTCTACTCCCTCTCAACTAAGAGATTTTTTTTCCCATTTATAAGAATCTTATCTGTTATTCACCTCTTTATCCTCCCATAGTTCAGTTACAGAATTGCAGCAAACCTGGAGATATTGGAAGTATGTGAGTGCCTAAGAAACTCCCTAGTAAATACCGAAAGCCACAATAGAATTACATACGAAGCTTGACTAAGCTACCTTATCAAACTAAGTTCTATATACTGATTTTCCAGTGTACAGTATGAAACTCAAGTTTTTTGCTCTCATCTTTATGACGGGAACTCCATGCTGGGATTCAGAAAAACTGACATTTCCTAAAGCACCAGATAAGGACTGAAATTGATTACTTCACCTTCTAAGACAAAATTATTCTCTTTGGAGAACTGTAATCTCTGCCCATGATGCCAACATAAAGCTTTTCAGAGCATTGGCATGACCCATCATACTGGACAATTAAGGACAATGGGATTTAGTCTTTTTCTGATATAATGCACAGCAACATGCATATACTATAAAGAAAGAGCTTCAAGCAGAAACCTACTACTCTACTGCATGTATTTCTCCTCCTAGAGAGAAGACAGGAGAACATACAAATATGATTTGACACACAACCGAAAAGTATTCTGATGCTACCATGACACAATAAAAAGTTTTAGAAAGGGATAACCAATTCCACCAAATCCCATGTTTGATACATGCACTTTGTGGTTGAAGATAACCAGGAGGTTTTTTTGTTGGTTTTTTGGTTGTGTTTTTTTTTCCCCCTTGCTTTCAGCTATATTTCTACTTGTTCAGCTTAAAATGAAAAGGGGATTGTATGCCTAAGAATTCACCAAGTTACTTTATGGATATTACATACCACCCTTGTCCTCTCTACATCCTTAGACACTCAGCAAAAAATGTGTTCTTGCTCAAACTGCAATCATATTGTGCTTACTACATCGTAACAGATGAAAAGGCAAGGAAGTGACTAAACCAACATTCATAACTTCACAAGAAGTTGAAGAAAGAACAAAAGGTGAAGGCTATGTGTGTTCAATAATTAGAAGGCAGGCTAAGAAACTATGTAAAATCTCTGTAATTTACAAACCTTACTTCAAAAGGAAATGTATTGCAATTTGGGGTTCTTTTTTAGTAAAAAAGTTCCTAAAACTTTCATGAAATCCAACCAGGAAGTTTTCAGGTACAGATACAAGGTAAAACAACATAATATGAAGGCTTCGTTGCCATCTCATGCCATGACAAATTCCAGTGTTTCCAATAGGTCAGCTTTAGTTAAGTATTACTTAGATGAACTACTACTACTAGTCTGTGACCATACATTAGCAAACAAAAGAGGACTTCTGCCTATGTTGAAAACCAATCCCTGAGCTGGAACAAAGGTCAAGGGAACTGCAGATGCCAACACAAGAAAAGGTCATTACCAGGCTAATAACATGAAAGGCAGGTATGGATTAAAGCAGAAACAAACAAAAGCTATACATGAGAATGGGCTTCTCTGCCTTAATAATTTCTGTGGAGACAAGTCTAGCTGGTTTGGAGGGATTTGTGAGGCTAGGCTGCAGTAAGAACATCACAGCTGTCAGTAACTGTACAGATGAAGTACAAGATGGCTGATGAAGAAAGAAGGGTGATTTGCCGCATTCTGCACTTGGGTATCTTGCTGACATGTAAAATCTTCACTGGCTGTCACATACACCAACCCATCACACAAGGGTAAAAGTCACAGGAAAAGATATATACAGCCAGGCAATATGTAGGGCTGTTTGCACATCGCTCTACGCATTTCAGATCCTGATGTCTCTATAATTAAAACATTCCGAACATCAAAGGAAAGGAAAGAAAAATAAAGTTTTAGGGACTAAGAATTCACACAGTCTCCTGCTTGACTCTCCTTCAGGCACAGTAATAGAAAAACCTTACAGAGGATATGGTCAAAGGAGTTATGAAGAAGTAAACAGGAATTTCAAAGTGAGATGGTGAGGAATTGTATCTTAGGCATCAAGGAGAAAAAGATTAAGAGTTCAGGTCCTGATCCGTGGATGGTTTTGATTGTCTATCTGGAGGCAAACCAGAAGGTCCTGATCTATGAGAGCTAGATTTACCTTGAAGGGGTGAATGCAGAATGAATTGGCCATTTAATAAGCATCTCTGATGGAGACAATAATTCAGACCTATATAGTATGGAAAAGCCAGTCACAGACTGATCAATGCCATTTAACTCATCCTTATTTTCACTTCCACCTTTTCTGTCTGTGTTTTGAAAGGAAGGACAACAGCAGACACAAAAAGAAAGTCTGCTTTTTCTCGGTTTTTTTTAGAAACTTAGTTTCCTCAACAATATGTTCTTTTGTAGGTCTGGTTCTTTCTAAAGCCAGTTAGGGTCACCAGTTCTCCTATTCTTCTATTTCTCCCCAGACCAAAATACCATCTAGATGAACTTCTGTACCTCCAGAGTCATCACAACAGTGATGCATTTTTTGCAGTGAAACGCCTAGGATGAAAAACATAGCCCAAGTATCACTCCCACAAGGAGTCATCAATGATCATAAACCTCTGCTCTGGTTTTCTGTGACCACCTGCCAGAATCCTATTTACCAAGTATAGAAAAATATCACCTGCTGTTTTCTGAAAACATTTCAGTTCCACACAAATAATTAGAAGTTCTTTTACACAGCAATGTAATTCCTTTAGAATACTAAGTGATGAGTTCTTTTGTTCTCTCTATATTTCCCAGAGCAGTTAGTAAATTCATCCCTTTTTTAACCTCTTAGAGCCAAGGAAATTTTCTTGGATCCCAATCCTCAAAGAACCAGACACTTTCAGATTTCTGTTCACTGCTCTTTTAAGAGCTTTCCCTTCTCTTGAATGATGGCATTTTTACATACTATTACATGTTCACTCCTAGGCCTTCCAATGACTACTTCCCTTTAGCAGGGGGACATATATAACATAGGTGATGTGATTTAATTTAATCACACAATGGATATTCTCCACCTATTTAACACATGGCACCTTTCTGCTGCACAGTAAGAATAGATAGCTAGCCAGCTCACTGGACATTGACCAACAAAGATATTTAATTTATCTGAATAGTCAGTGTGAATGAGACTGTCCCTGTAAGTCCTGCCTTTACTTAACTGCTGATACCACTGATCTTTTTCAACACTAACACCGCTGTTGCTGGCACCACATTGTTTTATGCACCTGTTTCAGAAGAAGAACTAGTGAACCTCTCAAGTTGCTTGTGAGCATTCGATGTCTCCTGCAAAGTCTTTCATTCCTTCTGAGACTAATTCTCCTGAACTAGTCCTCCTGCTTGCCCATGCTGTGCACATTCTGCTACCAGTTACAAGCTCTTGGGAAGTCACGTAAGCCACTGGACTTCCTGCTGCTTCTTCCAAATGCTTTGGCTTTCAAACACATTACCTTGGCTTGCACTCACCACAGCATGTGCAGCTTCACACAGTGATTCTTTTGTTTATGTTTTATTTTTCCAGATGCTGATTTTGAGCTCAATGTTTCTTTCCAAATCAGATCCCCATTTTCATATTGCTTTGTGCCCTGAGTTTTGCCAGAGAAACTGGTGCCAGAGATAGCTGCTGGAACCTACCTGCACTCAAAGTGCCCTAGCCCAGGGAGTGGGCTTAATACATTTCCAAATGACAAGGGGGGGCTTAACTGTGGTCATGACAAACTGCTAGCAAAAGAACCGAAGGAAAATTTTCATTAGAGATTTAAAGTAGGAGGAGAAATGGTGAATATAGGTTTTAAGGTGTTTACCCAGAGACAGGAAAGAATGAGAGTGGCATAGCATAGCAATGGCAAAGAGCCTAGGGAATCTGGGGAGAATTCAGAGCTAAACACTGAAAGGGAAGGCAACCCATTCAGGAAGGTCTTTGATTTCCTCCTTATACAGAATCATAGAATCATAGGATCATTTAGGTTGGAAAAGACCTTTAAGATCATCAAGTCCAACCATTAACCTAACCTGGCATCCCACCACTATACCATGTCCCTAAGCACCTCGCCTACCCGTCTTTTAAATTCTTCCAGGGATGGGGACTCCACCACTTCCCTGGGCAGCCCATTCCAGTGCCTGACAACCCTCTCAGTGAAGAATTATTTCCTAATGTCTAACCTAAACTTCCTGTGGAGCGACTTGAGGCCATTTCCTCTCATCCTATCACTTGTTACTTGGGAGGAGAGACCAACCCCCACCTCACTACAGTCTCCTGTCAGGCAGTTGTAGAGGGCGATAAGGTCTCCCCTCAGCCTCCTCTTCTCCAGTTCCCTCAGCTGCTCCTCATCAGACTTGTGCTCCAGAACCCTCACCAGCTTTTTTGCTCTCCTCTGTACATGTTCCAGCAACACAACATCTTTCCTGTAGTGAGGGGCCCAAAACTGAACACAGTATTTGAGGTGCAGCCTCACCAGTGCAGAGTACAGGGGTGCACGATCATTTCCCTACTCCTGCTGGCCACACTATTCCTGATACAAGCCAGGATGCTACTGGCCTTCTTGGCCACCTGGGCACACTGCTGGATCACATTCAGCTGGCTGTCAACCAACACCCCCAGGTCCTTTTTCTCCAGGCAGCTTTCCAGCCACTCTTCCCCAAGCCTGTAGTGTTGCATGGGGTTGTTGTGACCAAAGTGCACATATCTGAGCAATGCCCTCTGTTGTCCAGTATGAATATTACAAAATTACATAGCCCTATTTTATCATAGTCACTATTTTAATATAAGACTTTCTGTTACCCTAGTACTTAGTAATTACATTATTAGTTAACAATCAAGTAATTTAGTTGTTAAAGCACACCTTCTAGTGTCTGCTTATTCTGTGATTTTTGGCCCAGTACCAGCATAAGCACAGTAGAAAGCTGAGCAGATTACAGAAGGTGTATCAAAAGTCATATTTACTTGTAGGTTAGCTCTCCAGACATAGCAATCACCATCAGTAAATGTAGATTTAACCTCTGAAGTATTAAAGATAAACAGTTCAAGCAACTACAGAGACTGCCAAAACAGCATCCAGCATTAACTCAACTGCCTATGGCTGCTCAGCCTGTACAACACAAACACAACACTGCGCTTTCTTCCACCTACAGTGTATTTGGGACTACTTCAACACACAATAAAATTGCAATATCTGGAATAGTTGTTTTACATGCATGTTACTTACAGTTTTGAGCAAAATCTTCAGGTTTATTCACTAAGCTTTTCTTGTCACACATAAAGTGAGCTTTCAGGTTTTCTGTCTCCTGC
>NW_009259975.1:2451843-2471101 GCF_000687185.1 Egretta garzetta
CGGGCTGTCTGTCTCCTCCTGAAACACTATACAGTAAAACAACTCACAGCGTACCTTTACCTACATCTATTTCCAGAAAAGTTGAGCATTATTTGGCATTCATTCACAGTGAAATTCCAAAAATTGCAAGATGTGTCAATTAACAGCTTTGAGAAATCTTCTCAGACCATTTATCAGGTAATGAAATGTATCACTGGGAAATAATTGCAAAGAATGACTGGCAGCCATAGCCAGTCCTGAGTAAAGAGCAAAACAGCATGTGGTTTATTAGGTATTTTCCTATAAGTTGAATGACATAAATCCTTTGTGACTTAAATACTGTCTGGGATATCTTAGTTTGAAATGTAGTTGGGCTATGCTAGTTTGAAATGCAGTTGAGATAACCAGTAAGTATTCAACATAATGATAACTTAATTTTGTAGAAATAGAAGTGATTAAAGTGAAGGAACCCTCTGAATTTTGAATTGGCTCAAAATGTGGACTTTTTTCAAATACATCACAATGTAATTGTAGCATTTTTAAAATCTAATTAAAATGGTTCTTAAATAAACAACCATTCTCCTGCAGCATTGAAAATCTGAACATTCAGATGTAGTATTGAACTCATTTAAAGTTTTCTTAGGGAATGTGAGAGGCTTAGGTCCTGCAGTGTCATCCCACTGCACAATGTCATTTAATAATCTCAGTCTGATTGTGAAACCACTACAGAAACTTTCATCTATTAAAACAAACAAGTGTAAAAGTCACACTACAAAACAGTGAGAAGAAAATTGGATTTTTGGAATCCCTTTGGTTTAAATAATCAAAAGCTATACTAATAAAGGCAGTGCAATCATTTTCCTCACCATGCATGACATAATAATATTGAAACATGCAGATCTAATTTATGAATATTGTAGCTTTACACATACATATTGAAGCGGCCTGAATCTGCTCAGATGCTTTCTTTCAAATGTATTATTGCTACTGGGCCTACTTCTACTGTCTTTCCTAAGGCAAATCATCCAGCAGAAGAGATACTTCTTCATTCACTAGTACCTTTCCAGATGAATAGTTCCACTGATGAAGGGTATAAACTCTACTCCTACACAAGGATTTTAAGGTACTTTGTTTGAATAAGAGAACAAAAGGAAGCAGTGCAATAGAAACTAATTCATTTTTTTCTTAGTGAAAAATAGAAGATGAAACAAAGAACCCTAAGTCTTTGCAGGCATGACCCAGATGCTTGTATTTTTGGTTATGCTCATCAAGATTTTCCCAGGCAC
Source organism: Egretta garzetta (assembly GCF_000687185.1). NCBI lineage: Eukaryota > Metazoa > Chordata > Aves > Pelecaniformes > Ardeidae > Egretta > Egretta garzetta. Next base: position 2,453,109 of record NW_009259975.1, read on the forward strand.
CAAATTCCTAACTGCTTAGGCATTCAAGTTTTCACAAAGGGGACTTATGCAGAAAGTAGCTTTCTTGTGCATGACTATCTCAGGCTAGCTGCCCTTTGGATGCCTTGAGCATCTTGAAGCTCACTCACTTGAAGCTGGCTACGTAACCATTAAGCATCATGGCACTACATATCATGACATCAAAACTCATACAACTTTTGCAGCAAGTCTGTGAAATGCAAGTGGGAAAGCTACATCTGAGAAATATAAAATCTGGGGTTTTTTCTTCATAACATAGCTAAAGTTATAGGAAAATCTGAGATACAGAGCATACAATTGGAGAGAGGCTAGACCATTGTATCTTACACTTTTTTTTTAGTAATGGCATAATTCTTACCCACACTGTTTTATGAGGAAGATAAAGAACTGAAGTAAAAGCCAATGAGAATTTCTACCATTCCCAAATTCCTTTTGATGTACAAGATATTTCTAGAATCCAAGCACAGGAATAAAAATCAAAGTATGGATGCCTATACATAACTGGTATCTCTTGTGCATTTATCTTCTACGCTTTAAATATATCCAGACAGAGAAAAATGAGAGTACTAGCTATAATAAATTGTAATCTGTGGAAAATTGAGAAAGAATAAAGACAGACTAAGGAATATAGTGTGTTGCCTTTATCCATGATGTTTGTTAAGGAATCTATAAATACTAGTGAGTGCAGAAAACACTGTCTGGTGTCATAGCAATAAATAAGACACATGGCTAGAAATAAAACCAGAACCTTCACAAAACCCTTTACCTAATCTTTAAATATATACATTTTCCCAATTTTAAAATGTATCTCTCTTTATCTAATCCACAGAAGGCATACCGCAAATGCAGCAAACATTTGGGTTGATCCAACCCTGGCTGGATGCCAGATGCCCACCAAAGCCACTCTATCACTCCCCTCCTCAGCTGGACAAGAGAGAGAAAATACAAAGAAAGGCTCATGGGTCGACATAATGACAGGGAGACATCATTCACCAGTTACAGTCATGGGCAAAACAGACTCGACTCAGGGAAATGAGTTTAATTTATTATCTATCAAATCAGACTAAGGTAATGCAAAAATAAAAACTAAATCTTAAAGCACCGTCCCCCAACCCCTCCCTTCTTCCTGGGCTTAACCTCACTCCTGATTTTCTCCACCTTCTCCCCACCAGCGGCGCAGGGGGACTGGGAATGGTGGCAGTGGTCAGTCCATCACATGCTGTCTCTGCCCCTCATTCCTCCTCAGGGGGAGGACTCCTCACACTCTTCCCCTGCTCCAGTGTGGGTCCTTCCCATGGGCTGCAGTCCTCCATGAACTGCTCTAGCCTGGGTCCTTCCCATAGGCTGCAGTTCTTCATGAACTGCTGCAGCATGGGTCCCTCCCACGGGGTGCAGTCCCTCAGGAGCAGACTGCTCCAGTGTGGGACCTCCACGGGGTCACCAGCCTGGCCAGCAAACCTGCTCCAGGGAATCTCTGCTCCATCACCTGGAGCATCTCCTGCCCTCCTGCTGCACTGGCCTGGGGGTTTGCTGGGCTGCTCCTCTCACATCCTCTCACTCCTCTTTCTGGGTGGAGTTGTGCAGGGGTTTTCTTCCCCTTTTCTTACATATGTTATCGCAGAGGTGCTACCACCATCACTGATGGGCTCATCATTGGCCAGCAGTGGGTGCATCTTGGAGCCACTGGCATTGGCTGGGTCAGCACAGGGGGAGCTTCTGGCAGCTTCTCACAGAAGCCACCGCTGTAGCCTCCCCCCACTACCAAAATCTTGACATGCAAACCCAATACACATACAATGACCATAAATTTTAAGAACAACATTACCAAACACTATGACTAAACATGTGATTTTTGGAACTGTGAATTCCAAATATGAAAATGAAACTACAGACTAGACAACAGCAACTATAGCTCCAGCTATAGCTATCCAGCCTTGGATACGATTACATTCGATGCACTTTACTCATAAGAGAAGAAATAATTGTGATTTTCATTTGTCTGTTCAAAATGATTATAATTTTTAAAGAACACAATCACTTAGGGAAAAAAAAAAAAGAAAACTTCATTTTTTTAAAAAAAAGTCCAACAGGACTTCATTTGCTGGGAGGGTCTTTCAGATGATGCTAGAAGACGATGCACTAAAGAATCCTTGACATTCATCTACGACCAGTCCCAGACTGTGCAAGATTTCTGCTACATGAAATGCAAAGCTTTGCACCATTTCATGACTGATGGACTCAGAGGTCATTTTCAGTAGTAAAATCACTGAAAGTCATAACAACAAAATTCACAGATTACTTTTAGGATGAGGGAACTCTATTGATTTTACCACAACATATTGAAGCTGTGATCTTTTTATGTGTGTTTATCATTTTGACAATGTACCTAAGAAGTAAGGAGGATTTTCTTGTCCTATTTTAAGATGGTGACCACTGTTTGCCACAAGAAGACCAGCAGTAGAGAAGCTTGAGGCAAATATTCTATACAATAGCATAGAGCATTTTAATCACTGGGAAACCTGATGGCAAACACTGACCTAGTAACACTAATTGTATAAATTAGGTGTGAGGCTAATGAACCTGTACTGATTGCTACTTCTTTATGTCCTAAATACGTATTTTACTAGATTCCATACTACTTGGTAGGAGACTGTTGAAGTTATTCCCACAGGATTGTTTGGCCATGTGCAGTGAAGCTCCAAACAAGTAGCAGGAAAACTTCAGTTCAGTTTTCATTAAGCTATGGCAGAGAATTGGGCCCAAAGCCAGCCTTCTGTTCCAGCTTTAGGTTTGACCCACTGTCAACATCTGCAAACCAAAGTTGCATGGCTTGCACAATTCAGCATTTAGTAATTAAGTATTAAATTGAGCTACATAATACTTGACAGACTTTTGCCCAGAAAATGAAAACTAAGGTTACCGAGCCAGAATAGCCAAGAAGATAGTAGAAGAAACCATGTACTACTTTGGATATGACACAGCTCATTGTACTTTTCACATGTACAGCTACAAATAATGAAAAAAATTAAGAGGGAAGGGACATTCCATCAAAACTACTCTACAGTTAATGTTTATACAAACTATGTATATGTATCAAATATAAGACATTTTTGAGGAAAAGAGTAGAAGGCTGGAAAAAAATACTATGCTAAGAAAGCTCCGGGGAACTCAAAACATCATAGATCACTGCTTTCTCAGCTATTTTATTAGGGGTAGGACATACTGTAAATACAGAATTTTACCTGTGGAATTTTAAAATCTCTGAAATCCCTACGAGCCACTGTTACTATTGTCCACAGTGGGGCAGAATTAACTGCTGATTTTTTTTGCAAATCCAGCCCAAATAAAGGCCTGGAATACATGGGTCCAACCTAGCCCCATTATCCTTAATGTGCCAATCATCCTTGTCATTACTCTTGTCTACACACCACTACAATCAAAAATGAAAATGTGTTTGCCTGTTTATAATGACTAGGGCCTCATACACATGCAAAAAATAAACATTATTTAAACACAATACACAGAGACAGGTAAAGGAACAGTTAAAATTCCCATTTTGACATTTCTTTCTCTCCTTCCTTATAAATAAAAGAAAAAAATTCTGTGTCCAGTAATGTACCGAGTTTAACATCATCCTTGTGAAAAATACTTTACTTTCCTTGTTATACTGAGAACTGAGTATATTGTTGCATGGAGACTTGGAAACGTAATATATTTAGTATTTCTTGTACAAATAGGTTAGCACATACCGTTCTGCTGTACCATTGAGGGTAATAGCTTGTTACCACACTAACAGCTGATGTTCTCATGTATGAGACAGATTTTTATGATCTTACATAAGATTTAGATTTATGATTTCTTAATAAACTTACTTTGAGATTTCTTTAAATGGGATATACAGAATGACTCTGCTCATGGGAAAAGACTGCTGTGTAGCTCTGATATTGCTTCAGTCTAGAACTGTTAGAGCAGCTGCCTTTGTGGATGGTTTACAGCTGCATTAGAGCTCAAAACTGTATTGATTAAAAGCCCAGCATCTGAGTTTTCACACAAAGCTGAGAATCATAATGATTTAGGCATAGTAGCCTTAAAAAAAGAAAAAAAATCCCTGAACAGTCTGACAAATGTTTTTACATATGGATTTTTAATGTAAATAAATAGATATGTGAATAGAGTATTAGGAACTAGAATTGATTTACATTAGTTGGTGATTTTTAAAAGGTTGTTTCTTCAGAAAGGAAAAATAAGAAAATTCCTTTTCATATGTATATATCTTACCATGAACTAACTGTTTCTGCTTATGTTAGATGCATTCCTTCTCCCCTTCCTTTGCTAAACCCTCTCTGGAAAAGAGTGGAGTACTGCTTACTTTTTAACAGAAAGTTAAAACATATAATACTTATTTTCACATGAAAGAGAATATTTGTATTAAGACACCCGTAGGTATAAAGAATTTTCAGGTCTTTGGTTCAACCCTGTGTTTAACAACAGTGAGTCAGAAATACCTGAGACTAACTTATTCTGTTTGATTTTTTATTTAAATTGCATTCAGTTAAACTGGAACAAGAATGAAAATCAATCTTACTTTACATGAGAAAGGAAAGTGAGCAATAAAAATAAGGAGGACATACAGCTTCCCCATACCTGTTTTGGTATTATAAATTAATAAAACATATAAAATATATTTTTATATGTATGTTTTGAAGAAATGTTCAGTTAAGAGTTTTACCCAAACAGCCAGTTTTCTTTTTTCCTTAAGTTTACTAGACCTGTTGTTAATATATCAATAGAAATGAAACTTTTCAACTTACCAGTTAACTATTCCTTATCATGTCTTCATTTCATAGATAGTAGTATGTCTCTGCTTTCTCTACTGCCCTACTTCCCTTATTCATTAAGTAAATTCAATAATTAATATTACGCCCAGTTATAATTCTGATAATCAGGGCTTGTGACTGTCATCTTTTCTCTTTTCTTGATCTTATGAAAAAATTGTGATCTGATAATGAAATTACCACTTGCTTGTAAAACACATATATTTTGTATTTTTAGTTTTCTTCTGGGACATTGAGATATTGTACGGCTTTTAATTACAGATTGCACAATAAAAAAATTGTGCTGTGTCCTCAAGGCTAAAGTGCCATTTTGGGTTGAATCATCCATCTTGCATTTAATTTTCACTTCTGACACAAGCCACAGCTTTTGTCAGGAAGAATTTTTGTTTGGATGTTAGCTTTTTATATATTGCATGAGAAAGCTGTCTGATGCATTCCTTTAACCCAAAAGCATAGTCAGAAGCATTCACAACCATTGTGAAATGACTCAAAAAATCAGCTATTTAGAATGCATGAAGATCACACCAGAGGTTTCAGGAGTCTTTTTTAAGCTCCTTTCTTCCTAAGAAATCTTCCCTTCCACAGATCTCTGTCATCAGATACATAGGGAACCATTACAAAACTAGGAACAGAAACTGTCACATTAGATCAGTGCAACGTTCCCAACAGTGACTGGTATAAGACATTTCAGAGTAACTGAAAACAAAACAAATACGCAACCTACAGTAGGTGGGCACAAGAAAGTTCATTCTTGCTGCATATGCACATTACTTACTGATATTCTGCAACATCACCAAGGGAAGTATTTTGCAATTTACAATGCATTTCAAGGTAAGGTAGTATTGAAAACCACTGTTGAAGAGCAACAGTGAAGAACATGAGCAGTTCAGTGAAGATTCAGCCTTAAACATGCTTAAAAGATAACAGTGAATCCACTGGATGACTGGGTACCCTACAGGATGCCTGAAGCCTGGGCATATTCCATCTTCTGCAGTGTCTATGATGTTGGGTTGCTCTAGGAAGTACCCCAATAAACTGTCCTCTTGTCAACCATAGGATGTGTCTCCAAGTGCATGAGATAAAAGGTCTTAGGCTTAGCTCCTCTATAAGCTTCCTCTATAAGGATTCAGTGGTATAGAGCTGGGGAGAGACTTTTTACCAGGACCTGTAGTGCTAGGACAAGGGCTAACAGTTTTAAACTGAAAGAGTATAGATTTGACTACATATAAGGAGGAAATTCTTTACAATAGTGAGACACTGAAACAGGTTGCCCAGAGAAGTTGTGGAAGCCCCATCCTTGGAAGTGTTCAAGGTCAGGTTGGATAGGGCTTTGAGCAACCTAATCTAGTGGTAGATGTCCCTGTCCACAGCAGGGAGGTTGGAACTAGGTGATCTTTAAAGGTCCCTTCCAACTCAAACCATTCTATTGTTCTATGATTCTACACTTCAGCCTGTACAAAGGAATAATGTGGACTCCACCTTTAAACTTGACCTTTTTTTTTCTGCCTGGGGTTTTCACTGTATCTACTGAATGATTGAACGCACAATGGTATTTAATGTGGAGTGATGCTTGAATTTAACATACAAAATGTGTGTACACTATAAAATATAAGAATACAGACTTATAAAGAATAACTAGATAGGAACTGTGATTTGTCTTTTGCCATACAGGAAACCTGTGGAAGAGCAAATGCCAAATTCAGATCCCAGCCATTGGGTCTACTTCACCCAAAATGAGGAACACCTATACCACTTTCCCATCCCCCCTTTTTTTAAGTAACTAATATTAAGCTACCAAAATAACCTAGCATTGCCAAGGATTTGGCATCTTCAAGGGACAGAAGCTCATAATGCAAATGGACAGTCAACAATTTCACCAAATCCTCCAAAAAAGAGAGCTGCTGAGAAGCCATTTCACCAGAGCTGGGAGGCTTGAGCTGGCTGTCGCCCAGAGCAGCAGGTTCTGATATGGTGCCACAAAGGAAACTTCAGGCCTTTCACTTGCTAAATGGACGTATTTTACCTTGCTGATAGGCTTGCAAAAGCTATCAAGATGGAAAACTGTTATCTATATTTTCTGCTAAATGTTAGTTTACAGTGTTCATGCAGGGCTCAGCTCTTCTATTTCAAACATTGAGTAAATAGATCTTGGTCAATTCCTTTGACTTCATTTGGCTTCAAATGATTTGGAAGTATTATGTGAATGCTTTTTTAAAATTATTATTATTTTCAGCAACACAATTTACAGGGGATACACTCTCTCCTTTTTAAAATAGGATGTGTTTTACTTCAGTCCCGTACACCTTTAAGGAAGAATATTTAGATCCTAACCCAAAACACAGTGAGTCAGTGGAAATATCGTAGTTCCCACTGATCAATATATCTTAAAGCCAGATTTAAAATCCTTCCTACAGTAGAGCCTAAACATGAGGAAACTGAATGCCAATTATTTTACAGTACGTGACTGAGAATCTAAGTGAAGATTAAAATGATAATAGCTATAATAATGCATTTTAAGTGGTATTTAATAGCAGCACATTAAGAGTGCTGATACACTAATTCTAAAAAGAAACACTGACTAGCCTACTAAAAAAACTGGAACGGCACTTAATACTACAAGGAAAACACAGTCAAAGACACATATCATCTTCACCAGGTCTGCCAGATCAGTTCAGATGGTTAGAATATGCTGATGAGAGACAATATGAAGAATATTAAACATTTTTTTCACAGTCATCTAACATATCTGCATAGATAATGATCATTAAGATCTTAAATATTACATAAGATAGCATATGGCACAAATGGCCCGCTCTGACTTTGTTAAAAATAATGAAGACAGGGTAAGGAAACAGAAGTATTCTTAATCATCAAGAAAGAAAAAAAAAAGTGAATGCATACACGCATGCACACGCATCTCTACACAATTATTTTTTATATTAAGAATTTATGCATATATGTGAGCTCAAGTCTAGGTATGGGGGAGAATAGTAATTCATCCTCTCTCTGCAAGTGATCAATTGTTTTCTTTTTAAATGAAGGTTAGATGCCAACTTGGTGCATTTATGCTAAATTAATATTGATGGCCAATGTATATTTTATAATTAAGCCGCTTAAAAAAAATAGATGAACAAGAATGCTATTAAGGTTTCAGGACCATTCCTCAAACATGCAGAAGTGTTAGAGCTGGGACTGCTTGCAATATCACGATGCAGTCTTTTGCAAAAGCTTTGTGATACAGCTTTTAATTACATAGTTACATACTTAGTTTTGCAAGATTAGTTTGTGAGGAATAGAAGACACAGTCTGAACATGTGACATGTCAGTCTTCCACAGCACTAGTGATGTTGCTAGCCTTGCTTGTAAATATAAGGAGATTAAAATTCAGCAGAATATGTAATGAGCAGCCTACTGGTGAAATTTAATGTATGCTTTTTTCCACTCACCTGCAAGGACGCAAGAAGACTGAATGGGCAAACAGAAAGAAAATTTAAATTATAGTGAATAAAATACATATAAAAAATACTATCCAAAACTTCAACTACTGGTTGTGTCCTTTTTTCAAGCAATTTCCTCCTGCAAAAGAATTCAAAACAAAGCAAAACCAAAATAAGCTTTAAAAGTTCTAGAATATATCCTAATTCTCACAGTCATGTATGTATTAGATCCTTAAACAATGAAAAATGTTTGTCTGGGAGGTAAAATAAAAAGAATTTAAATTGCAGGAATTCTCCATCAGCAAACCACAACTTTTCAGCTGTGTTATAATACAAGAAAGGAAAGATATTTTGGCAAGAACCCATGCTGAACAATACATTCATATAGCAGCAGACTACCTGAAGATACATAATTAATCTTTGATTAATGACTTAGATGCTACAATTATTTTTGCAGAGACTGTAACAAGCAGAAAGAGTCACACAAGATTTTTTCAGTGTAAATTGCAATAATCCTACTTAAATCAGGCTTGGGTTTATTTTCTTGTAACCTCTCCTTTATCCAACACTGGCGAATTTTTAAGTGCAGATGGAGTTTGGTTTTATTTTTATCTTTCCTATGTTGGAATTTTTATTCATGCTTCAAGTTAATTTCTGCCTTTATTCTTGCAATTTGCTTTGTTATGGTACTCCTGAATCTTGTTTAATCTTGCAGAATTTAAGAATCTGAAGCTCAAAGCAGATATTTAAATCGGGCCTCAGACACTATCTTGACTTCTGCATTGTGAAAGGTTTAGACAGACTGCCATACAAATTGTACCAATAACTGTAGAGCTGAGTGCTATACAGTGCAATTTAAATGTCCACCTACATAGCAACAGATAATTAAAACATTTGCAGTAAAAAACTTCCCTAATACTCATTTTATCTATCTGAAACCATTGGATTTATAGCAAGTGTTTTTACAGATTGCCTTCTACATCTTGGCCATTCTTCAACGAATACGTCCATTTCATTAACAGCCATGCATCAATACCTGAATCAACTTCAAAATGGTTGTCCTAACAGTATATATGCTGCCAGAGAGATTTATTTTGCCTTGCCTCACAGATGACATGCATTCACTCACTCTCATCGCCTTTTCTGTCTTTTGTCTACTATGTCCCATTTGCAAAGTTTTATGAGGCTTTTGAGAAGCACAGGTTGCTGCTTTTCCTCTTGGAGTCACTAATTCTTTGCAGCACTTTCTGTTTCCAGTAAAGCACTTAAAATTGTTTTGCATATTCTTTTTTTATTCCTGGAAGCTGGAAAATTCAAGTCATCTTTCTGGGATTTCTGGACAGCTAGCTCAAATAGCAACAGAAGTTGCTCGCTCTCAAAGGCTAACATGCAAGGTCCTAACAACTGTATAGTTTATTTCAGTGAATTCAGTCTCAAGGTTTTCTGTACAGTATGTGTGTAATGAGAACAAAATGTTCAAAATTGATCAAATTATAACATATTCACTGTCCAGCATACATAAACACATTTCTGTCCAGAAACCTTGGTTGGTAATGTGGCAAACCAACAGTGGGAAACACAAGTTAAGTATTGTCAATATCACTTCCAACTTCTGTTGATTTTTCAGTATTACAATTAACATACATAGAAAGTGGTAACTACTGCACTGTTGTAACAACTTTCATTTTTTTCAAGACAATACGATAGGAAAGGAAATAAGAATCAAAACAATTAAGATATTAAATGAGTTCAAAATGCTTTCATCAATATAGAAACACTCATAACACGTTTTCTCAGAAGACATACTGTCTGCTAATTAAAGTGCTTGAATACAAGAAATAGAACCAAAATACAAAGTATTCACCAACACGTTCACAGTCACTTGCTCCAACTATTAATGTGTGGCAAGACAGTATCACAGATTGCATATTTATAATTGGTTGGTTTTTAAGAGTTAATGAAAGTATGAAAGCACTCCTTGATGAGGTTTGTGAAGCCCACTGAAGTACTGCATAGGTCACCATTGGCTAATGCAGCTCCTTTTCACTTCTTGAATTGGATTTTGTTTTCTTTGATTGCAAATGAATTTGGGGTGGATGATAAAGTAACTGTCCCATTTCACACATAAGCACTTCTTCCCTTGCCAAACTTGTTGTCCTGGTCTAGACATATGCATCACGATAAAGCTAGGTAAAATTTTCAGGGTATTTTTTTTTTTTTTTTACCATTTTAGCAAGGAGTATGTCAAGTTTGGCACGTCAGCTACAGGAATCTTTAACTGACTTTTCAAAAGACACCAGAATCTCACAGTTTGTTCTCGATTGTTTTATTTCAATTTTCAAAACAGAGTTTGGCTAATTAAAAAATGAAAAAGAATGTTTCCAACCTTTTCCTCTCCAAAATGTCATTGTTTTAGCCATCCTATTTGCCTGCACCTCTCATTTTCTCACGCTTCTCATGCTCTGCAGCTGTTGATAGCTCTCATTTTCCTCCTTCACTGGTTTTTAACAGTTCAGTAAGCATAAATTCTGCAGCTTGTTAATCCTGGGAATCATTTTCCTCCAACTCACTGTCTTGTTCCAGTGCTATATCTTTGCTTGGCTCCTGCATTGCAATCTGAATTTCTTCTAAGGCTGCTGCTTTATGAAAATGTTTAGGTTTGTGTATTCTTAGCTGGGCAGCTATTGGATAGAGGGAGCCACTGTCCTCCAAGCAACTTCCAGCTTATGCACTAGAGGTTCTTTTGCTCAGTCCAGTCAATTCAGGAGCTTAGCATAAGACCAAAAGCTGTGAGTTTTGAAGAACATTTTAGGTGAAAACTTAGTACAGAAGACAGTTCTGCTCAAGACATAAGAGGCAAGTCAAAAGGAATGAACTAAGTGGGAAACGCAGACAAAGACAGCAGCAGTAAGGAGATACAATGGAACAAAGCATGAGACCCCAGAGGAACAGGGAAGGACCAAGTTGCCAGTACAATGATTTTTTGCTTAAATAGCTCAGAAAGGATTCTATAAGCTTTGCTTCAGAAAATTTTAACCCCAATAGTTTATATTATCAATTCAAAGAAACTGCATTACCTTGTAAGATGATACTAAGTCTGCAGTTTTCTCTGTCATTGGGCACTGCCTGCTACAGACTACGTCGAAAGAGTCAGTTACTAGCCATTGGCAGTAGTCTTTTCTAAGAGCAGAAATTATTGTTCACCTCAGATAGATAGCTGTTGTTTACTTAGTTGGCAACATCAACTGATAAAAATAATCTTTTTACTTTTCTTTTTTTCTGCCCCTGTACCCCAAAAGGTCACCTTTTACTTTGATCCTTCTCTACATCCCACATACCTACACAACATCAACTTCAATATATACAATTCACAGACATAAAAGAAATGCAAAGTCAAAGTACTTAGCCACCAAGTCCTTTCTAACCCACTAGTTTAAAAAAAAAAAAAAAAAAAAAAAAAAAAAAATTCCTTTTCACTTTTCTAAGTATGTGGAATGAAGAAGAAGAAAAAAAGGAGACATTCCAAAAAAGCTTTATCAAACTTTCCATCTTGTGGCAAACTGTATACAAGTTTTCCATGACTGCAAATTAACTTTTTCTTCTTGCAGTAGTTTTGAATTGTTTTCAATACCCCCCAAGCCCTTTTTACCCCCATAGTTTAAAAAAAAAAAAAAAAAAAAAAAATCAAAACTAAACCAAAGCAAACCACAAAGCCACTGTATTGGCAGAACATTAGGATATTAGGATTTCCTGCCTGGCAAGTAGTCACTCAGTGGACTAGCCCTTTTTTCCATCTGAGCTCCATTACCACATACAAGTTTCCAGTGTATTTTTTGATTTATTTGGTTAGTCTTTCCTAAGATTAAAAATGGCTGGCATGGAAGTAAGCATAATCATCAGGGCCTTTCCACACTGAGTCCTAGGGTGCAGGAATGGCCTTTTTAGCTGATCGCATACATCTTCCAGACCAACATGGCAAAGGCTCATGTTGGCAGAAAGAGAAGGTCCCAGCAGCTCGATTAAATGTTAAAAAAACCCATTACGACTAAACTTGCAAAAAAACTTATGAATTTTTCAGAAAACATATAGCTCTGATTTTCCTAGTATAGACAAATCCGTGAAAGATTTGTGTAACCTAAATTACAGGCATGACATTTATTCCTCTGCCTTCGCCACTACGTCTGAACAGTTTGATATATAACCATTTCTCATACATTTTTTCTTGCCTTGATTGGGGAGACAGACGCAGATTGGAAGCCCTTAGTTCTGAACATCCATTACAGCAGGGCAGAAACCTAATGGACAGAGAGGGCTTTACATTTTCATTTTCCTCAAAGCACTTTTTTTTTCAGGGTAACAATTACCAACAATATTCTTCCTTCTTATATTTTACTAATATAAGGCTTCCTGAAGGAAGAAGCTGAGATCTATAAAACATCCCAATGGTACAAAAGAAATATTTCATCCTTCTTCCTTATCAATAATAACAAAAGTATGCTTATTTTATGCTTTATCTGTATGCTTTTATCCTTACTAATATCTTTCACTATTTGAATGCTCACATTTCAGCCTTTTGCTTTCAGCTTTTACAGTATTCTACCCCAAGAGCTACCGGTCTTCAAACTCCATCACATACGTCTATTCACTTCCAACATCTTTTCCTTTCACACAAAATATAATACTTTAATTTGACCCATTTGCCTTGCAACTAATCATCCTGAGTTTTGCTTCTCTGCTGTGATTATGGCTCCCATTCTCCTCCTACATCCTAACAATTAATTTTAATTAAATTAATCAGAGTCTGGACCTGAAAACCACAGTAGTCTTAGTATTGAAGGATATCTGAGAACAAAATGGGAATTCTTGATTTGTTCCTCAGTCAGCTGCTGACCTTTTAGTTTCTATTCAAATAGAACCATGGCTTATAATATTTCTCCTTAAAAACTTGTCTCTATCATAAGGTAGAATCAATCATAGAATCACAGAATCATGGAATGGTTTGGATTGGAAGGGACCTTTAAAGGTCATCTAGTCCAACCCCTCTGCAATGAACAGGGACATCTTCAACTAGATCAGATTGCTCTGACCCCCATCATCATCGTAAGTAAAACAAAACTACTACTAAATACACAATAAAGATCAATAGAAAAGAAAAGAACAGTCCTGCAGTTACTGTAGGTGAAAATTTCTATAAGCTGGAGAGGAGTCCAACCTGAAAGGCAAGATCCTTTCCCTCAGCTGGAAAGGATCAGTAGTTTGCTGGTAGGAGTGAATTGCATAGGTAATTGCGCAGTACTAACAAGTATTGAGTACAGCAAAACTCTACCATGCTTTAATATTTAACAAATAGAACATTGTACTGCAGGTGGAATAGTCAAATATTTTACATTTTAATGGTAAGAACTGTCTAACAGTTATTTTAAAACGCACGCTTCTGAACTTAAACTCTCAGTTTTCTGTATCAGATGCATTTAAGAAGGCACACTGGTGGGTTTGCATGTTTCCTCGTATCACTGTTTTATAGTATGCCTTTCATGATTTTTCTATACCTGATTTTATGATTTTTAATTATTTCTTCATAATGAATTTTCTTTTATACAAAGTTTAACTACCGAGGTTAGCAAATGCTCTAATATACTCCTAAATACTACACAGTGTTATGCCATCTATATATAAAAAGCTTGGACCAAAAAAAAGGTCAGAGAAATGTTAATTTAACAGCATAATGGAACATTAATGTATGGGGCATGATTTATCAAACTAGAACTCTCATGAAGACTGAAAGAAGCTCAGAGGCTGAGAGGGACAGCTAAGAACACCCCATGGTCTGACATGGAAAGCAATGAAGTGTGCCTAAATGTGAAAAGTCAAAAAGGGAAGATAGCTCCTACAACAGGTGGTGGTGTAAGAATTATCCTTAAAAACTGATAACAGAACTGAAAAAGAAGCCAAGAGATATATGGCATGTAATTTTTGTTCATTTTTACAACTACCTCAGGTCATAACCATTAAAACCTTTGAAATTAAAATTTCCAGAAGACATTAATAAACATGACAAAAGGGTAAATGAACAGCACAAAAACTGTAGCTTAGGGAAAGCTGACAGTCTTAGGACTGTCCGTACATGGGAAAAGATACCAAGGGGCCTTTCTGTAATGATGAGAAATAGAAGAAAAATACTTTCCTGGAAAAAAGACAGTACACAGTGCTGTGTTGGAGAAACAGACCCAATAGTCCTCCACTTCTTTAAATTAATCCTTCAGTTCACTGATATAATTTCAGGCTTTTTGGATAGAATCTCAGCCAACAGACTTCCATTAATAGCCAAAACCTCTTTTAGACACTGAAGAAGCAGCACCACAGATATGCCTGAGATTCAAAATTTAGAACACTGTCTACAGCCATAATTAACTGAAAAAGCTGGATGAAGTCCAGAGCTGCAGTCCTTAGCTTAAAAGTCTGCCTATAACAGAAGGTTCTATATTAAATCCAAGTTAACCCAGAATACCATTTTAATGAAGAGTATTCTGCACTCATTTTAACACAGAGAATACTGCAGAGAGAAAATGTAGTGGGTTTTTGGGATATCCCTTGGGGTTTTTTTCTATTGGAAGGTTTCAGCTATAAAAAAAAAAAAAATCATTCTTTCTAAGAGTGGAAGTGAGGAAAGAAAATTATTTCCCCCATGTTAAAAATACTTTTTTAGCAACTGAGATCTTGCATCATAACATCCAGGAACACAGGGAATTAAGCAGGAACTTGGCTTTTGTGTCAGAAATACTTCTTCAGGCATTGCCATAGAAAATGGACCTAATTAGGCAGGGTAGATGCCTTCAATTTGTTTTAGCAGGCATGCATTGCACACAGACTTGTAAGACTTTGACTTCTAAAATCTTTGAAGATTTCAGCTTTATGGTGCATGGTAAATCCATTACAGTTTTTTCATGTTGCTAGACTTTTTATGTACCTGAGAATGGCATCCCATGGCTGCAGCATTTGTTAGATTTGTCTCTAGAATTATTTCTTAAGGCTTTTCAATCCACTGTAGTGGTGTGGGGGTGGTGTGGGGGGTAGGTGGTGAGGGAGTGGGGGTGTATTTAAAGGCTCTTCCTTCTTATATTCATTCTACTGCTGCCCAAAGTGCTTGGATGAAGAGATGTGATCTGGGCACGTGACGACAGGAAAAGATGGAACAAAATAGCAGTGAAGAGCAGACAAAAAAGTCTATAACCAGTTGAGGATGCGGTTCAACAGGCTTAAAACCAGCCAGTGTTGACTCTTCATGGTCCTATGCTATCTAGAAAAAAGCTGCAAAATCAATGGGAAAAGTATGCCTCTGTTCTTGACCAGAGGCAAGGCTCTGTTGAGAAAAAAGGCTTTCACCTGTTCCACTTATACTACTACCTTCAGGCACTGAGGTGCTGTGAATCATTTGAAGTGTCGAAATGAAAATACTTAAACCAAACTTGGAACAGAAATGTTTGATTCAATTTCTAATTTTTCAGCTTCTTCAGAGAAAAAAAAAAAAAACAAACAACCACAAAACCCCAAAATGCACTAGAAATAAGGCACATTAAAACCAAACCAAACCAAAATAAAAACCGCAAACACATAAAAAGCACATAAATTACAATTGCGGTCATATATTCGAGAGTCAGCTAACAGTAACACTGAGTCACCCATGACACATTACTTCAAAGTCCTGGTATGCATATATTAACATGTGTTTAATTGTCTGTTTTCATATACCATTCTCCTCCCCGCAGAACTTCTGCTTCACTCGCTGCACTGGCCAGACGGTCCGCTCAGGATGGCTTTCTCAGTCTCAGCTGAGCATCACAAGGCAGCAATGGGTAGTGATGTAGTTAAGTCACTTATACACTACCCTGAAATACCAGACTTTTTTCTTGACACAACCACACAGTTCCTGCACAGTGATGGACAAGAAATCACAGCTGTCACCTGCAGCTTCGATATGTTTCTAGTGTTATCATAATATTCTCATAATATGATTCAACCCCTGGGATCCTGCAAGGGCTTTGTTTACTTAACTAGCAATGGAGGACTGTTTTGAACAAGTAATGTATTACAGCATGCAAAATAGTCTAAAAATAATGAGCTGACAACTTTGATAATTTTGTCCTTGATCTTTTTCTGCATGAATTTTACATGTATGTAAAGAGGCAAATACATAACAGGTACATTATAAAAAGAAATCTGTTAATAATGATGAAGCATCCTGAAACTATCAAAGAAGAAAACACCTAATGATAATATTCTGCAAAAAGGAATCTTACTGGTTCGAAATAAATATGGCACACTGACACTACGCGAAAAGGGTATGTTGCATTACTATACCTTTTGTCAGTACTGTCTATCTTAATCATTCAGTGAGGTGTTTTGTTTTTTAATAGATCATCATGCAATTAAAAATTTTATCCACCTGAATATGGATCAGAAATTGCATTAAGGCTGCACACAGAATCTTACTGCTGCCATTTCTTAGCTTCTCAAGCTCTGGCTTCCTCATGTTACTATTTTAAACATATTTCTATGTCACATTATCTACATATGTAGTTATCCATTCAAAGCATGGCATATATTATAGATCTTAGCAATATCCATAATTCAGAGAGAGAAACTGGATGCTTAAGAGAATCTTCTTCAACAAAAGAAACTTGTCAGAAGAAAGATTACAAAATGATGCTCGCAATCAGAACTGAAATGTTTGGGGTCATGCATCACTATCCCAAAGGTGAAGAAAGAATAGCTTCAAAATGCAAGCTAAGTGCATAAGTATTTACAACAGGGGAAAATGCATCTGTATAGAAAACTGGGGATGTATCAGACATAAGGTTTTCTTGTTCTTGTAGATTTTCTGCTCCTTTGGAGACCATTTCTGTACACAAGATGCATCCAGTAACTACCACTGTCATTTAATTACTTCATATATAGAGCTCTTTTCTTGTCCATATGCAAGATTATTGATTTCTTTTACTGCCCATTACTGTATCCCTGATACTTTTTTGTAATTAGAATAATTCAAAGGACATTGTCAGCCAACTAATCGACTCATGCAGAGCCCAGACTTTTGCTGTGCATCAATATGCATAGTTTTCTGTAACTTCAGGAGTCCTTGATTACGATTCTCAACATATTCAGTCAGAAGGGGTTCTGAAGAGATTTTCATTTCAATTATGCATGCCTCATTATCATACTTTTAGTGAAGCGGAAAGTACATTACAAGGAGAGAGCCAAAAATGATGAGGTGAAAAGCACAAAGCATAAGTACCTTAGAAGGATTTCTAAATTTGTCTGAAAAAATATTAATTCATAATAATATTAATCATCTTTTCTATAACACTGCATTTTTACATGGCACTTTACAATCAGCTCTTCAGAGCATTTTTCACAAGATCAGGTATGGTGTAAAGCTCCAGTAAAGAAAGCGCACACTTATCACTGGGAAGACAAACAAATTAGAAAGTATTCTGTGATACAGTGGGACTTAAGGAGAGGTGTTTTTCTAAGGTTGAAAATGGGTGCTCAGAAAACAGGAAATCCCTTAGATGAGAGGAAATGGGGCACTGTTATGAAAGGCAGAATTGATGGAGACGAAACCTTTAGCTAACAGGGGGAGCTAAAACAAGAGGGAAGCAACATATAATTAGGAGATATTTGGAGCGTGACGCTGAGGTCAGCA
>NW_009259975.1:2471136-2500330 GCF_000687185.1 Egretta garzetta
CAAAAGGATTTAAAGATAAATGATATGGTTAGAAGAACATGACTTTCAATAGCGGTATTTTTGTTGGACTGGTGAGCTGAAACTCTCAGAATGGATAGATAGGCAGGGAAGAAAGTGAGTATGGATAGATATGAAGGGACTAACAGAAAAAGCAGTTGGAAAAAAAAAAAGTATTAAGAACTATAACCAGGGAAGAAGTGGACAATTGATAAGCTCGGGAAGGAAGAAACTGGATGAGGAATGAGAATGATGTATTGTTACAAAGATGCCTGAGACAGCAGAAAAGGCATAAGGCAATAACAGAGAAACCTGTGTTTAACACTAAGACTGTTTTTTACAGAGCAAAATACAGGGAGGCCAGATTGCAGATATCTTAGAACAGGGCTGATGGAGAAACAGTGTAGGCACCCTTAATTTACATCAAAAAAATTCAAATGCAAAGAGGGAGGATGAAGTTAGTATGTGAAGAAAAAAAGGAAAGATTAGTGAAGAAAAAAAGGAAAGATTAGTTTAATTAGATGAAGACCATGGATAATATATTTATAGGATAAAAAGCCAAAAAAGAATATAAAATAATACAAAAGTATATATGAAATATAAATCCTTAATATATATTTCTTAATATAAATAAAAAGGATAAAAATTTTGAAGTAAAGGAAGGAAAGAGAATAAGAAGGGAAGTCAGAAAGAGGAACAGCATAGACTGAGGGCTTGTGAAGATGTAAAGAATGGGTTGACAGAAAACATGACAGAAAACATGACAGAAAACAAAAAGATGAAATTAAAGGCTAGATGTAGTAAAAGGCGAGGGAGGACAAAGTAATCTTTCTGGGTATCAAAATTAAACTGCAAAATTTTAAAGATTATTCATATGAAGAAACCACATTTATATGAAGAAACCACATTGATGGATGGGGCTTTGAGCAGCCTGATGTAGTGAAAGGTGTCACTGCCCATGGCTGGTAGGTTGGACTAGGTGATCTTTAAAGGTTCTTTCTAACCCAAACCATTCTGTGGTTTTATGATTATACTCCTAAACTCTAAGACACTGCTAACAAACCTGATCTACCATCAGAAAATGGGTGTGCTGTTGAATAAAAGCCAAACATTCATTTAATGGGAGAGTGAAGATATGACAATAGAATTTGCATTAAAAAAGCAGTAAAAGATAGCGCTGCACAGACCTTTGGCAAAAATAATTAAGAACTATACTGATGTATAATATATGTCTGACAAATGTGAACTGTATAAACTAACTACAAGTGACACATAATTACCTATGGTACAGACATGTTAGAATATCTGCAACAGGTTTAAGTATTGGTCTGTAGCTTTCTGAATTCTGCTCCTGAATAAATGACTGGCCTTAAAGTATCTAAACATAGCAGATACTTTTAAAATTGGTAATATTAATGAATCTTTTTAAGCTTATAGACTACCAGTAATGTCAAAACAAATTCAGATGTCAGAGTTTGACAGGAGTCATGATGAATCAGAACAGGCACTTACCTTCCTCACAAAAACAAATATAGCATTATAGTAACACAGCTATAGAATAAATAAGCCATCTCTACTACTAGGAAAGGGCATAAAGACTGCAGTAAAAATGAAAGGTGGGCTTGTTTGCATGACATAAAACAGTGTTTGTCCCACTGTCACAGCAAAAGCAACAATACAAAGTCCTGTGTACTTATCTGCTACATTATTCTATCAAGACAAAAACTTCAGTTTACTTTACCTGGTGTATTTACAGTAAAAGCAGTGCTGAAAACCACCAATAAACCACAATACAATACAAAACCATACAATACAATAAATCAGACCTTTATAATGATCAGTGGGTGGGAGCGGGCTTTTAGAAATTGTTGGTGCACACAGGACAAAAAAACATTGCCTGTGCCTATTTAAAAGGAATTAGGTCAGTTCTCAAACCTGAGAATTTTGCTCAAAAATTGTAGAAAAAATAAGCAACAAATTTTCAAAGATCAGTGAAATCTGTACTTAGGTGGGAATTGCATCAATTTCCAGTGGTAAGCAAGTTTGACACCGACTTGTCTAAACACACTTTTGAACTGGTAGTGAACATAATACAGTTAATAGCTGTTAATTCTTTTTTTACAGGAAAATATTCCAAATACTCCAAAGTATATATTGACACTTCTTTTTTTTGTAAAAAAAAAAAAAAAAAAAACTAAGTCCTCCACAGCAGCCAAAAGAGATTTCTTTAAAAAGAAATTAAATGTTAGTGTACTTCCTTAATTACCATTGACAATTTAGCAAGAATATAGAATCCAATTTCCTTGCATGATCCATCTTTTTAAAAAAGTTCTGTTCAGTTCCAATGGTGTAACACTGGATATATTTAGTATGTAAAATTATTTAGAACAGTGGAATTGAAAAAGTATGGCAAAATGCTCTTCACATTCCCGGAAAACAATCACAAGACAATAAAAAACAAAGTGAACTTTCTCTTGCTCCTTTTTCATAGCAACATATTCTGGACTGAACAGTAACCCTCTATTAAAAAGATTACAGCATTTCAAGGTCCATAGATCTTTATCACTCTTGTAATTGCAAGATGTGGAACTAATTTCATCTGTGTGAATCTCAATATAGTTGCCCCAGCCTTCCTTGAAAATAAGCATTCTCAAAAATGTTACTAATTTCTAGTCAGCATTATATCGCCATTAAAAAAAAAAAAAGAAGAAAAAAGCACTCAGAATAAAGTCTAGAAAACTATAAATTAAATGTAGAGCAAAAAATGTTCTGTCCTTACAATACTTCAGATTTTTTTTTTCATTAAAATAAATTCTCTAAAATCTTTCTAGAATACTAAAAAAATTACTCTCTGATGGGATGTCCAACAAATCAGGGGGTCTAATGGTAAATAAATAAATGGTGAAAGTAAGTTACACTGAGGTTCAAACTTCTCACTTTTAATAAATGAAAGCAAAGAAACCTTGACACAACTCCTGATCTGGTGACATTTGAGGTCTAGAGTATTATTTTCTTTTTAATAAATCACTTGAGTTTTACACCATTTGTATTCTTTTAGTAGAAACCCAGAATCCATCTGTCTCGCTAAGCTTATGGGCTAATAAGCTCCACTGCATGTCTCTTGCGTTATTAATCTTTACACCAGATCCAATTTTACTTATCATAAGCGCCCTTCTTCCTTCTCTGGACCTTTGAGATAACTAAACATTTGTTCTTTGTGTACAAATAGCAAGCTACAGGTAGAGAAGGACTGGTGTATATCTCATATCTGTCACACACCAAAAGGATTTCCGAATTTCATCTTCAAAGCTTTTTTTCTCCTATGTCATTTATGCGTATATCTATCTCCAGCTTGGACTGGCTCCTCTCTCAGTTCTGAAAGAATACATGCCTATTTCACAAAAAGGATAAAAAAGCAAAGGCGTGCAGCAAAATTCAAGGCAGAACACGAAGTAATGTATAGTACGCGCTGCTCACGCCCTTCCAGACAGAAACCCATTTGTGACATAAGCTCCATGATCTTAATCATATAAAGAAAGGAAAAGCATGATCATTTCAAAGACCTCAGGGGAAACCTAATGCTAACTCACAACCTGATTTCATCCAGAGCAGTCTAAGATGCAATTTGCATTACCATTAAGCAAATAATTAACAGACTCTTTGACCTGTAAAATTTTTTCAAAGACAGAAGCTTCAGATAAAAGTCTGGAATTACTCATGCTAAAGAGGAGATCCAGAGAGGAGCGGAGAGATTAATGACCAAAAGCTGGACAACATTCAGGTTCTTGGGATCCAAAGATGCTGGAAATAACAGAAGAAAATCCTATAGTTTCATAACTAGTATAAATATAAAATTATGTTTCTCCCATTGTACTCCTCTTCTGGTCCAGATGTTTAAAAATTGCCTTATAAGACTTTTATATAAGCATATGAACCTGTCACTTTTTCATGCATTTAGCATTTGTGTAAAGAAAGGGCAAGGAGGAGAAAAACAGGTATCTGTTTTCCATATTCTTTCCATAAACAAGTTCTAGCTTTGATGTCCTTTTTCTCCTTCTTAATTGCAAGATGATGTTAGTTCCAGCAAACCCAAATGTGGAAGCAAGAAAATCCCAGAAAAAAAAGGCCTATTTCAGTTTTTGTTTGACTTCAGTGATGCTTTGATGGCCAAGGCAGTTATGTAGTCAAAGAAACATAGCACTGTGAAATCTCAGATGTCTGTCAGTGTAACAGAGGAGATACAGAACTGGAAAAACAGATTTAGGAAATGAGCATGACTGCTAGCAGTATGTAAACTAAGATTGTATTCAGGGATTAGCCTGCAGGTGCCTTCATTAATACAACAACTATTAACGAAATTATTATACAAATATCTTAAAACAGATTAATAAGGAGTCCACTAAAAAAAAAAAGTCTTCTAATGAGATACATTATAAAATTATTTGTTCCTTCCTTTCTTTTAAATGAACACCTGTGTTAAGGTGTCACAAATTATAATGATACACAGCCGATAAATGTTAACAGCACCCTCAGAAAATTTCTGAGGATCACTAGCATTGTTAGTAAGAAATTAACTGCAGGTAGTTAAAGATATAACAAGTTTTGTTCTTTAATATAATTGTAAACTAATGGCGAGAAAATATATTACTGCTTTCATGTTTCTGAAACAGCAAAACTCAGGAAATTGACTTTGTGTACATGCAAGTCTCTCTTCATATCCATTGCATGTTTTAAAAATAAGCAAAATAATTACATGCTTAAATGTCACCACTGAGAAAAGGTGAGGTGAGGTGAGATTTGTAATGACATTTAGCCTTTTTGGGGTATATGGATATCTTAGTATCTACAGTAAATCCAATCAAAGTCTTCAACCAAAGCTTTGATTCAAAAGACATACAGAAATTGCAGAACCAGCCAAATGTTTATTTTTTGAGTTGGTGGCAGGTGGACACAAAAAGGGCCAAGCACCTTCCCACCAGCACTACTATATATAACAGGCAGAAGCACTAAATATTGAAGATCCGTCTACAGAGCTTCTATATGGGCCTGTCCCCACTCAGAACCTATCAAGAGCACAGAAGAAAGTGAGATATGTTTGAAAATATCTATGTCAAATTTGTGAATTTGTTTGTGATGAAAACAAGATCTTCTCAAAATCCGAGGGTATGAGTATTTAATTTGTTTTCTTACTGTCATATAAAATGACACAGCGTACCACACATTCAAAAATTACCATTTCTTTATGCTAAACACTGTAATACCTTTTATTCTGTGGGTATTCCCTTAAAGCAGGAATACAAAATCAGTTCCTAGTCTTAACTACAAATGTCAGGTCTCATGAGAAAATGGCCCAAAGCTTTTTGTTGTCTGGATGTATTACTTGGAATGTCAATACAGAGACAAGCATTGCAAACTCTCACCAGTTGACCTGACTTCCTCTGGAACAGGAGCTGATACTTGTTCTACACATCATGTACACTGTCAATATCCATACGTGCGCAGTGTCTTGCAAGATGCCCTTCTGACTTCCTCTCGTGGTGCATCCCCCCCCGCTCTTTGCTGGACTGCTTTTCAATTTCAGAAACTCCTGTCAGATCTTGGCCTTGGTGTAAGGAGTCTGACGACTAGGCGGCACTGTCTGTACCAGAAACTCCTACCTGGCTGAGGGGGGGAGTGAGAATGGGAACAATCAGTTATCCCCTGATAGCCTTGCAACATACCTTATCTGAATCATAGCCCGAGTGGTGTGGTACCATCTTTACTGGAATTCCAGTGGTTACTGACCCAGATTGTGACCTGGACTGGAAATTTACTGATGTCTAAAGCCAATCATCTCACAACCCTATAAAACAGTGGTCCTACGTGAGGCCCTTTGAATTCTCCTGAACTGCAGCAGGCTGCAACCAACATTTCCCTCTGAGTGGGACGCCTCTCAGAGCTAGCAAACTCTTAAAATTTGCTAAAATCAGAGGTCCATCACCCAAGCCTGACAATGGAGCCCAGGCGCTGAAACTTTGACACAAGTACTGTTTATTTCTGAGCAGAGTGCACAGAGTCTGTGCTAAGCAAAATGGGGTTTGCTTACAAAGAAATCAACAAGCAGAACATATACTGATGTGCTGACATTCCGCGACCGCCTCCCAGAAGGGAACTGCTGCGCAGGGAACTTACAGCCTTGTCAGTTGTTGCAGGCGATGTACGGGAAGGTCCTCTGCTGTTTGTAAACTTTCTCTCCTCATTTTGCCAGTAACCTGTTTTCAGTGGTCTGAACATCCTGAGCCCCAGCCAGCGCAAAAAAAAGTTATCTTGAAAAGAAAAACCTAATGCTTTCTTAAATCTTAGCCTTCTTTTGGCTATTGCACATGCCAATTCCCAGCTGAGCCCTTTGATTTCAAGCAGGCAGTAAAATCAAGTGATACGTAATGCATAATCTGAGTAAGAAATAAGATATATGAATATTATACATATCATACAGTACTTTTGAACCCTACAGTTCCTGAGTCTTAATAACTTGTGGGATAGGAAAGAGGCAAGCAAATTATTAGATTAGCCAGATGTTGTGAGTTAACCCCAGTATGCTGCTAACCACCACAGAGCCATTCACTCACTCCCATCCCCAGTGCAATGGAGGAAGAAGAAATGAAGAGTAAAAGCAAGAAAAATTAAGGATCAAGATAAAAACTGTTTAATAAGTGAAGTAGGGTTGAAGAAGAGAGAAAGAAAATGAAAAAAAACAAGCGATGTAAAGGCAATCACTCACCACCTCCCACAAGTAGACCGATATCCAGCCAGTTCCTGAGAAAAGATGGCTAAAACCTAAAATCCCGTTTACCCTTTTGCTTGCTGAGCATGACGCTGTATGGCATGGAATATCTCATTGGTTAGTTTGGGTCATCCAACTGGTTGTGTGCCCTCCCAATCTCTTGCCCACCCCAAATCTATTCACTCTGGGGGCAGAGGGATAAAGAGAGAAGGCCTTGATGATGTTCAGCAATAGCTAAAACATCAGAGTGTTATCAGTATTGTTTTGGTCACAAATCCAAAACACAGCACCATACCAGCTGCTCTGAAGAAAATTAATTGTATCCCAGCCAGACCTCGTACACAAGTGATTTCTGAACAAAAAATACCCAGAGGTGGATGGAGAAAATAATGTCTTGTATCTCTGCACTCAGCTCACTGCATTTGACTTTACAACAGAACAAGTTCCTGATACATAAACAAACATTTTCACTTACTAGTAACACTTTGTATTTCCCAGTGTGATTTGGGATATTCTATTGTAAACTACATTGTTTTCATAAAGCAGACACGACTTTCCATAATACCTGCATTAGTCCTTTAATGCTAGGCCTGAGTCTGATTTGACCAAAGCACTTTTCTTTCACCTAAACATTCCACGGGGAGAGATCTTCACTCACATTGACTCATACAATGTAGTCTTCCTCACAGTGAAGAAACTCCATCTGGAAAAGTATCCTTTCCATTCATTAACTTTTAAAAACAATATTTAAGCATTCTGGTCAGTAACAGTTTCCTAGCATCCTGCACCCAGGGCCACGTGAACATGACGCAACTCTACCTACACAAGTCTATTCAACTTGTTTAGCAGGAGTCTACTACCAACTCAAGAGAAACAAGACTTTACCTTCTACATTTCAGAAGAGATCGCTAGATAATTGTTTCAGAATTTTAAATCCTGTTCCTAATTTAAATCTATTTTAAACAGAAACTAGCAGGTAGCTAGCTATAGGATACGTGTGATATCACGAAAGATACCTAGGGACTAGATGTACAAATAAAGGAAGACACCATAGCAACAGGCAAAATTTTTAAGGTTTAAGCAGAAAAGAAAGCATGCACTGACTTTCTACTTGGATCCATGTGGCCATCAAAATGAATTTAAACTAGATACAAGGCCTGTACAGCCAAATTTAATTTTATGAAGCAATTTCTCAAACAACTATATGCCAGTTACAATATACAAGATCAGATTTGGGTGCTATATCCTTTATTGTAGCAACTACGTGGTAATTTGTCTGACAGCTCTCTTGCTAGTTGAAGTGTGTCTATTAATTTATTTGTGTTTCAATCAATTCCAATTTTCTAATCTTGTGGGCAACTTTCACAGAGACTCCATATTTCATAAAAAGAACCTCCCACAACACACATTGCCTTCTGCCTTCCCATATGTTGCATTTTCCTTCAGGATAATTCTGGTCTAGTGCCTAAGGTTAACATGCTTCTGTCATAGACTGGTCGCACAACTAATGAATTATTCTGGATCTACAGAGACGAAAAACACCTGATTTATTCTTGTGACCAGGAATTCCCTTGTTCAGTAAGATTTTTGTTAAGATTTTACACCATTTTAAAATGATTTTACAAGGCTAGCATCAATGTCTTTGTAGCAGTTAAAGCAGCCCACAATAAAACCAGGTTAACAGATATCTATAGTAAACATAGGGCAAATATAGGTTAAAAGTTATGAGAACTCTGTGCATGACTAACTAGCTGAGTGTAGAACACTATTTTCTGTGGTATTTCAGATTTCATTACCAAGATGGGATGACCATAACTGACTCATTATGCTAAGTGTGTAGTATGGATGTTCAAGCAGGTTATTCTAGTTGTCACTTTTTTCCTTTGGGCTTTTTGAATGGAACACTTGATTTTAAAGAATGCTTTGCTGTTCGGAATTAAGACTATTCCACGAACACCATGAATGCAGTACTGCTGGTCTTCATAATTAGGTTGGCTCCCATAAGACAGATTTGCTTCGCATTATCTCTGTCACCACTAACTTGATGGCACTGACAACTTTTATGATAAAGCAACTGACGATTGATGTTATCTTGACCTAGGAACACAGAGTCACAGATGTATTAGTTATGGAAAAGGAATAGCAGATAGCTTTGAAGATGGACTCAATAGAAGGCCACTAAAACTATGTTTTGGTATGAATTCTGATTGCAAGGGTTATACAAGTAAAACCTAAGGGAAACACTGACTTACAGGATAACAGGAATGTTGCCTTCTGCCCCCTTTACAGTTGGTGGAGAGACAGGAACTTCTGCAGCACAGTCAAGCCCATCCAAACCTTCACTGCCTCAGAGGATGCTCTCTCTCCATTCACCGCAGGGAAGACTAGAACAGTTGGCTGAACATCAGACACACCACACTCAAACATCTAGCATTACAGAGGATTAATCCAGGCCTCAGCGTTTTGTTATTCTCTTTAATTTACTCTGAATTATAGTTCTTGTTTTAATTGTATCATGGTTAATGAGTTTAACACAGTGGATGGATCTGCCCGAGAAAAGGTTCTGTAATTTCCTACACAGTGCTTAAGGGTGGAAGAAAAATTGATGCTGAATTGTTTCTTCTCTGAATAGGCACATCCTAGTAAGAAAGAGATGGGGAAAACCTCTCCTTGTAACAGCAATACACTGAAATGTCTTTTAAATGTCACGTTGTCAGCAAATATGTCAGAAAAGTCTACGCCCTCTCTTTATGCATGAGTAAAAGCACAGTCACCTCAGTGCACAGGGCTATTTCTCTTTGTGGCAGGGACTCTAATTATCCTGACCGTGGCTGTAAAACATAGATAACTAGGCCGTTAAAGCTGAAAGAAAAAAAAATGTAGTTTGGAATGAATTAATAACTCAGATGAAAATACAACCATATGCATTACTTGATAGGTAGTACAGTATGCATAGGTCCTAG
The DNA here is from genome assembly GCF_000687185.1 of Egretta garzetta. Taxonomy (NCBI): domain Eukaryota; kingdom Metazoa; phylum Chordata; class Aves; order Pelecaniformes; family Ardeidae; genus Egretta; species Egretta garzetta. The sequence continues at coordinate 2,480,860 of NW_009259975.1, forward strand.
AAGGCATAAATACAAAGATAATATAATCAGCAGTGGTTTTGTTATTGGATTTACAGAAGGAGAGTAGATTTTCATCATAATCCTACATCAGAGGCAGAAGGACACTAGAAGACTTACTGCAGATTAACAGGTCTACTGCAAGATCAATAAAGTTCACTCAGTGTTTTCAGAGTATTAGAATAACTATAGTCAATGGAACTGTTAAAAGATATGCTCATATAAGACTTAAGGAGTCTGTTTTTCTTCCTAAAGGAGTTAAGCAAACTCTTGCTAAATTATGAAGTTTTGAGATTCTTTTCAAGGAACAACTCTTACCTACACCACTGAATGATTCCCTTGTATTATACACACATTCTATCATCCACATCAAGTATTGAAAATAACTAGCGAATGATTTCTAAAAAGAAATAAAATAATGTCTTTACTCATCCAAAAATATCCAAATATATCAAATAATTTATCAAATTTTGCCCATCAGTCATAGCTACAGGGAAAGGTTCTCCAGTGACAATCTGAAGGAGAAAAATGCAGACTTTTTAAAAGGCCAAAGTTTATTTCTCAAATAAGGAATGATTCTTTTCTACTACAAAACCTATCTACTGCAGAATATCGTATTTAAATAAAACAATAACAAAATCAAGGAACAGAGAAATGTTCATAGTTTTAAGTATTTTCTTTCATGGCATATTCTTTCTAGTCATGGAAATCTGATAAATAGGTGGGAAATGTCTCTTTTGCTCTTTCGGAGCAATTCACGACTGACAGTGGTCTGTCATTCCCATGATCTTCCACTCTCTTCCTACTGTCAGAAGGACAAAATACCCAACTGCCATCTCAGCTGTTTTACTCTTCACCAGCATGTTCCCTTCTGAAGATTTCAGTCATTTCTGTGACAGTGCTGTATCTCCTGCTTAACAAACAAGTCACGTTTCCTCCTCGGATGATGAAGTGGTATTTTTATATTTCAGTGATCAAAACACACAAAGGTACAATTAGTCTTTAATCAGAAGATAGTCAGCAGAATGATAGCAAGAAAACTGATGCAGGGAATTTATGGTGGAATTTACTGAACGTTCAACCACCTTAAAGGTAGACTTAGCTTCTCCTTTAGCTAAGAGAAAAGCATCAACATCTCCAAGGGTGATTCATTCTACCTAGCTTAGATACCTTCTTTATAAGGAAATGAATCCTGTTTGACAACGTCTTTCAGGTATGATCGAGACCAATGCCACTCAAGATGCATTAGAAAGTGAACAGTGTTGTAGTATTGTACAACATGCAACTGAACTAACTGCAAATTCTTCATATACAAATGGGTGTTAATTTCTAAATAGCTATACAGCAATTGCTCTTGGGTGTTAAGGAAATGAATCCTCTTTGACAACGTCTTTTAGGTATGACCGAGACCAATGCCACTCAAGATGCATTAGAAAGTGAACAGTGTTGTAGTATTGTACAACATGCAACTGAACTAACTGCAAATTCTTCATATACAAATGGGTGTTAATTTCTAAATAGCTATACAGCAATTGCTCTTGGGTGTCTCTCTGTGTGTATATACAGAGAGAGAAATGTGTATATACCTAGAAAGAGTCCAGAGGAGAGCAACTAGGATGATTAAGGGACTGGAGCATCTCCCCATACAAGGAAAGGCTGAGAGAGTTGGGCTTGTTCAGCCTGAAGAAGAGAAGACTGAGAAGGGACCTCATCAACACATACAAATATCTTAAGGGTGGATGTCATGAGGACCGAGCCAGACTCTTTGCAGTGGTGCCCAGAGACAGGACAAGGGGCAATGGGCACAAACTGAAGCATAAGAGGTTTCAGTTAAATATGAGGAAAAACTTCTTTACTTTGAGGGTGACAGAGCACTGGAACAGGCTGCCCAGGGGGGTTGTGGAGTCTCCTTCTCTGGAGATATTCAAAGCCCACCTGGACGAAGTCCTGTGTAACATGCTCTAGGTGAACCTGCTTTAGCAGGGGGGTTGGACTAGATGATCTCCCAAGGTCCCTTCCAACCCTTGTGATTCTGTGATATGCATGTATATGCAGCTATTCATAAGTACTATGAAAACATACGTAAGAAAAGACTTGTAAAAGTGAAATATATTGGCAGCAGAAGGGCCATAATCCACATTTTTGTTTCCATTTGGTTTGGTTTGTGGGCTACTATTATGATTTTAATTAGTAAAATACTCTGGAAAAAGGTACTAAGTCTTAACGACATAATATAATCATGGCAGTAATTTATCATAATTTTATAGGGGGGGGGTGTGTTTCTTTTTTGTGTTTTTTTTTCTTTTTTCTTCTCTTTTAATTACAGTAGAGTCCTGGAAGTTTTCCATGAAGTTTCAGGAATATTTCATATTCAGCAATAGCAGTTATGACATGATATTTCCTATCTTGACAACATAAATTCTGGCTTTATCATTTTCAAGTGATCCCAAGGGTCCTACAAAGCTGACATGTTCAGTTCTCTAATGAAAGCTAGACCTTGTATCTGATCTAAATAGCCACAAGGATTACATCCTTTAACACAACCTTATCAGCCTGATGTATACTCAAGCCCCTGGGGGAAAGTGTTGCCATAACATGAACCTAAAAGACATAAAAGATCAAGGTATTGAAATAGGGTAAAAGGACAAAAGTCTGTGCACAGTTGTCAATGATTTCCTGCTGTGTATAACCTGCATCACTGGTGCACAGTCTGGGATTGATCAGAAATATGGGAACACGAGAGCCCTCTCTGTTCAGTTCTTAATAAGCAGATGAATGACAATATAATTTCATGCTCTTCAATAATTCAAGACAAATGCTCAGAGTATTCATTTTTCTCCGGTTTGTTTGCTATATCCCATGCTGTTGGCTTTATAGAGAAGAATGAAAAGCAAACACAGAACAAAAAGAATAAAGTATCAAGGCAAATGAGGACAGCATGCAAACAAAGGAGCATAGCAAACAAAGGAGCATAGCAAAATCAAATTAAAAAAACCAACAGCTTACTGCAAAAAGAAGCATTTGGAGAACAGTCTTGCACAGAATTACAGTATAATTCAGGTTCTCTCAACCGTCCGGTAACAATGTATGTGGTTTGGTTTTTTTTTTAAAGAAAATAATTTTAAAGAATTTTAACAATGTCCACAACATTTTACTATGTGCTGACCTAGGCTGTAATTTATACATTTTTGATATTTTACAGCATTTATCCCACAATTTGAGTTGTGATTCATCAAACATGAAAATATTTTCCAGATTATTAAACTAAATTACTTAAAAGCTGTGTAGAGGTTCTAATTCTTGTCAATTCTTAACTGCATTTAAAGAAACGTTTGAAGAAAATACTTTTAAAGTATCTTTAAAGTATACCTTTTAAAGTATATTTTAAAGTGTATTTAAAGAAAAGATATTAAAATGTACCATGTAGATTATGACAGTATCTAACATGCAACATATAATTTCTAAACTTATAAAAAGGTGATCCTTAGCACAAATATAGTGATATAAACATATAGATGTGAAATAAAGTAGATGAAAGGAAAAAATGAAAGTTTAGAAACACGGAAGAGCTTCCAGTATCACAGACTGATTTAACATTTGGTCACATGTTGCTTTCCCTTATTTATTTATTTTGGCTTTGAATTAAACACATTATTTTCACCTCCATCTGTCACAAAGCAATCCTTGTCCCAGTTTTCGTTTGTATCCTCCTCTGTCTCCTTCACAGCATTAGTGTTTCTTCCTCCACTAAGAATGAGCGGTCTCTTACCATATTAGTATTTCGAGTAGTGATTTTGAAGATGACATACCCAACAGGAGTTCAGCGAGGTGCACTTCATGTTCTCATTACAATAAATGTCCATGAGCATCTTAAAGGAGAAAACAATTTTGTGGAAAACCTTAGTGTACACATACTGTTATAAACTGGCCTTTTTGCAAGGACGGGGAGGAAGAAAACATGACAACTGACATCACTGGTGAAGGGAATAAGGTTAACTAGGGCAAGAAACAAAGGGATATGAGTCAAAGAAACAAAAATACCTCTTGGAGGTACTTGTAGGGATACATCTTATACTGCATACAAGTTAGGAATTAAAACAGTCTTTAAAACAACTGAACTCCATGTGAAGTGTGAAAAGCATAATTTGAATAAGGGATTTATGTGCATTTATTTTATTCTAATTGTAAAATGAAATACTGAATTCTTGCTAGATTGATTTAAGTATTACCATTGAATTCTGTACTTTCATCAAGTTCATTGTTAAACCTGATAACATTTGTTAAGTGACAAAAGTATCTTAAAATTCATTTAATAAAGTCAGAAGAACCAATCCTGTCATTACTTGACATATTTATCTTAAAAAATTTCTGCAAGTAGCATAATCAAACTCACACAGACGTTTGATACTTCAGATAACGGTATTTTTTTGATATTTCCACAAGCAGAAATTTCATTTCATACTAATTTCAATTTTCAGACATTTGCTCTATCTTTATTTTACTGAAAACGCTATGCTGAGTTACTTATGTAATAAAACCTGTGGAGTCAACAGGTTCTTACAGTTCTTTGAGCTTAAGGAGTTGAGCTCTTTCTGTAGTATTTGGCAGGCCACCTTCATATTTTTGAGAACACTGTTTGATCTTTCTCATTATCTAGACTGTAATTTTATAATTTTCCTTAAGTGCTAAAGCTTAGGCTCAAAATTCCTAGAGCATGTTATTTCATTGTAAACCCAAGATAATTATCTTTGAAATCATCATAGGCATTAAAAGGCCACTTTACAAGAAGTTCCACATTCCAAGCTTCTATAGTGTCGACTAAACACTGATGACGTGGATTTTTTTTTCCTTCCGAAAGACACATGACCTCAAGCCAAATGAATCTCAAACTAAGATTAAGATGAGTCAATGTGGCATGTGTATTTCACTCAACTTCAAAAATGTAGCTGTCCAGTACAAACTGTAAAATCAAGAGACAACTCTCCAGCAGATGAATTAGACTTATGCTTCATAGGATGTCCGGAGGGGTTACAATTTCAAAACAGCAGAAAACTTAGCAGAAGGAACTCTGACTGCAGTACAAACAGCAAGTTGCATACACTGATTCTGATCACAGTCGAGGAGTGAAAAAGAGCACTGTCAAATTCATGATCACAGTCAAAGTGCTCAAGTCACAGTGCTTCCCACAATCCCAAGCAAAAGATAGTGCTGACACGAGTTAAACATGGGAATCGGTGTACTGGAATCCAAAAGCTCTGTTCTACGTGGAAGTAAGATAAACCACATATTCTCACTTGCAGAAGCTGGGCAGGCAACAACACAAGATAAACAGCAACTACAAGACAAAAATACTGGGAGACTCCACAGCCACTTCTGAATTAAGACTTACTACACTATTTGTGGTTTGTGGTGTTTTTTTTCCGAAGAGCTTCTGATGACTTTGGAGAGCCCATAATGGCATGACTGTGCAGTTATCTTACCCTTGCCTGTAGCCATGTCTGTTGTACTAGGACATTGGCAGGAAATGCTGACAGGGTTTTGGAAAGGTGGAATGATTTAAAACAAAAAGGTGACATAAAACAAAAGCTAGTTATAGTCTTTAGATAATCAAGTGAATGAAACCTTGGAGCAAACTGCACGTTAAGCAGCGAATTCTGCCCAGTAGAGATCAGTGACACAAGTAATGTGCTACTTCCAAGTCATTCCCTTCCTACATGAAACCTCAGCAGTCTTAAACTTCATTCTTCTCCTTTTTCTCTGTCCTAGAGAAAAAAAAAATCCATTATTTGTTTAGGTCTTTATATTGTGGCCTTTATCACAGTAACCAAGATCTAATACTGGGCTTTGTAAAATGAGATTTTTCTCAGAGAGAGAAACTCTGCAAATCCACAAAAGCAAGATGGGCCCACGCTACTGCACTGAACAACTGGGATCCAGTTGTCCGTAAAGGTACTTCTGTGTAGCTTAGATCGCACAGTAGTTGTACTTACTTAAGTGCCTAACTTACTTATTGTCTAACTTTCTGAACAGATGGAAAACTGTATGTAAATTCTAATTCCTCTTGCTCTTAAAAATCCTACAATAATGCACCTTCCTTTCGCTGTGACAATTTCAAAGAGGTGGCACCACTGATCATTTTAATTTCTAAACTGTAGGGTAAGACTCTTTCCACCTCCTAAGACAACACAGACAGCACCCAGCAGTAAGCCAGAACTGACACAAGGAACATGATGGTGAGATTCCACAACACAAGCAAGTTTTGATTCAGTTAATTCCTTTTGTGCCCTGGGTTATAATCTATGATTCTCATAGCAAATGCAAACCAGACATTTATAAATGGCAAACAGAAAGGCCAAACCATTTATTGCAACTTGATTTACAGTATCCCATTAGTTTGCTTATGCAATTTCAGCATAATCAGGAAACTTTCAGGAAACACCATGGATCACTAAAGTTTTATGTAGTGAAACACACACATGAAACATTTTCGCAATTATAATCCAATACTATTCAGATAGCTAGCTTATTGTATTTACTCTTATTTATTCTTTTCTAAGAATTTTTCTCTTCCAATGCTTTCATGCTTAGCTTTAAGCACATGGTAGTTTCCTGAAGCTCAACAGAATTACTCAAATGCTTAATTTTAAGTACACATACGTTTGTAAGCTCAGTGTTTTAGCCTTGTCTTTTCATGTAACACATGGCAAATGATGAAACATTCTAATAATGGTGAAGCCCTGGAGAAGTGGCCCTTTGTATCTGAATCTTCATACTGTGAATTGTTCATCAGGCAATACATTTTAAGTGTACCAGAAATGTTTCTCCTGTGGGAACAGATGTCTTCAATGGCTAAACTCTTTATTTGATACCTCAGACCCTGAGATTCCTACTGTGTACAAGGTGCTAATCTTGTTAAGATTCAGGTAACACAAGAGGAAGACATTTAAGTTATATACTTTGAGAGGTACAAACACAGTCAAAAATGCTTAGGCATCTAAATGAATCATAATAAACAAAGCTAACAGTGCTTGCTGTGTTCACAGTACTGGCTTATTTCTTTCTCAGCCTATTTAGTCTTCATGGTTATAAAAAGATCGGACTTGCATTACACTTGTATTTCTTGCAGTGCTCCTAATTTGATTTTCCAGTGTTGGATTCTAAAAGCTTTTTTTTAAGGCTTAATCTTAAAGATGGTAAGTGAAGAAGCTAACAGGAAAAAATCTAAGTTACTTCTCTTCTCTGCTAAATCATTTTGGAGCAAAAAGGAAAAACTGTTTGTCAATTATTCTGTATATTCACTTGTGTCCAACTTACTGTATTCACGGGTATCAACCAAGAGGCAATACATTGTAGTGGCTAAGTGTTTTATCTGACACCTCAAGGCATGAAGGAAATAACAAATGCAGTAGATAAGGGATGACGAGAGAGACTAGGAAGGTCTAATAAGTTGTTCAACACCTAGATCCATGTTGTATAGAGTCAACAATTGTTGCTCTTGAACTGATGAAAAATTACACTTTGGTCAACACTGGCTATCTCATTTCCCTAGCAGGTTGTCATTGTGACTTGGATAGCAGAAGCTAGCTTCCCATTTTCATAAATGAAGCCTTCTTACTTTCGTGAAATTAGAATTCCCCCTTTTTTTTTTTTTCTTTTCTTTTTTTTCCCTTACTGAAACTAGATAGAACTCAGATCTTGCACATCTGGAATTGAGGATACAAAAAGTAGGAATGTCTCTGCTATAATATCTCTACTCACATCTACACATCAGTTTTGTGCTTGGTTTGTGTGAACAGGGAGGGACAAAGAAAAAAGATTTTCCACTGTAGCATCATTATGGAAAGGAAGAAAAGGAGAAATATAACTTTCAAGGTTTTGATTGCAGTTTTATCTCTTGGCTTTATTATAACTTACTTGTTTAACTTAAAGATTAGGTGATTTCTTTCTTTGAAGTCTAATATATTTAGTTATGATTTTTTTAAATCAATCGGTTCCCATAAATAGAATTTAAGTACTAATAAGTAATATAAGAATATAAGCTGTGTATACACTAGGTTCAATTTAGAGATAGTAAGTATACTGCATAGATTTTGACATTTAAGTTTCCTGTTCTTAAGCTGCCATTATCTTTCAATTTTTATTAAAGATACCTTTCTTTAATTGAGTTAAAAGGAGTTTACAGAAGTGAGAAATTTAACACAACTCATGGATGGTTTCCAAACATTTCACTACCAAAAAAATTCTGGTAGTAATTGTTACAAAATACTTTTTTCCTTCATTTTAGCACTCTGGAATATAATAAAGTTGAATTCTTAAATTATTAACTTACTCCCCTTCACAAGAAATCATTACTTCGTTAAACAACTTTTATTAATGTTTGAGCTTACATTAAATCCAATTCAGCATAAACAAGAATTTAATATTTTTCCTTCACAAAGTATTCATTCAGTTCAACACGTTCTTTATTTTAAGCATCCCTGTCTCTATACTTAACTAGTTAGTGATGAATACAGATTACTGAATCAGGCTTTCTCGGGTGTGGAAAAAAAACCAACAAACCAACCAAACCAAAAACCAAACCCGCATTTCTTCTTTCTAATTATTTACTGAATGGGTTTGATCAGTGATGTCAGGTTAAATCCTAAATTATGTTGAAAGAGTAAAAATAGATTAAGCAAAATTAATTTAATAAATCATGAGTTTTCTGTCTGTATGGCGGTTTGGTGTGGCTGGGATAACTACATTTTGAGACCACTGGATGTGGACTGCATGTGAACATATGGAAATGCACTTAGGCCCTGACAGGTGAGACCCTGCAAAAACATAAACATGAGCTGGGTCTCCCCTTCAAGCCAGCTCTCATGCTCACTGTAAATCTCTCCTAGCATAGGCTCAGGTGTGAATGATATGAAGGAGAGGAAATCTCATTATGTTCTTCAGAGCTCAATCTCTGCTTAGCTGACAATGATGTTAGCTATCATACATGTAAGGTCAATGGGAATTTTCTCACTGGGTTATACCCTAACACCACTGAATCCTACTTTGCAAATTGTGAATTGTATTTTATGAGGGTTTTAACTGTGCAGTCCTGCCAGGGAACAGCAATATGTGCAAAAATAAATTGGGGGTTTTATTTACATTCACAGGTTTTATTTGTTCCTCTTGCAACTTTACTACTTATTTTTATTTGAATGTTAGTTTATCCCAGAATTGTTAATGGAATTATGAAATATTATCATCAGTCTCCAACTCTCCCTTGCCTGAAGGTATTGCTAGAAAAACTACTAAAGTTTCAGAGCTTAGGCCATATTCCTTTATTTAAACAATCTACTGTGATTTACAGAAAATTTCAGTCAGTCACATAAAAAACTGTATATTATAGGGTAGAAAAAGCTAATCAACAGTCCAAATTCAAGCCTGGCATAAAAAAAAAAGGCAACCTGACTAAGATATGTCAAATGCTAGGGAGTCTTCAGTTTTCTTACCTTTCCGAGCTTCAACTCAAATAGCACTTTTTTTTCCCAGTAATGCTAAGGACAAAAAACAATACTTAATTTATAATGATTAAAAGTTTTCTGGGCACAGAAAAAGAAAAGCAACAAAGCTACGTCCTCAGGCAATCCTGTTTTATTTCATCTTTTTCATTGTCCTTTCCAGAGCTTCACTGCTTTGTTCTTTATTTTTCTTTCTTCCTACCAACTTTCATATTAATTTGAACTGGAATATATTGCTGTATATGGAAAGTCATGTGAGCAATCTAGTACAGGCTTACTAAAACAATGAAGATTCCTAAAAACAAAAAATAAATTCCCATAATGGATCATCTGCTGTAGATTTCCACCAACTAAACTGCTTAGGTTTTTGAAAACAGGTGTAGTTACTTCTTTGAAATTCTGTGTTTTATGATTATGACAGAAGAAAATAGTTCAAGTAATTATAACCTTTTTTTTTTTTTTTTACATTGACATTTTTCTTTCACAGAGTATTCACTTTGTAGGTCATTACAATTTAGCAGGTAAATCTGGAGAACGAGTAGTGGTATGGTGAAATTCTATATTCATTGTTACTTTCAATCTCTTCTAAGACCACACAAATAATTCTGGAAGCATTTAATTTTAGGACTCTGTGGTTACATAATTCTGGTAAATTAGATGTGCCAAAGCACAGAGTTCTGTGACACTTAAAGCAAGTGGCCTGGCTTGCATGCAAAATGTTAAAATATTTTCTATTTCAGAATAGACAGGCCTTATCTAAACTAGTTATCAGCAGCTGCCATTGACCAATGCTAGTTCCTAAATTGTCCCTAAATACTGTCTGAAAAAGTGTTAATTGCATAAGCCAAAGCATTTTAAGAAACACGCCAACAACTAAACTGCTCTAGCCCTGGTTGCTACTACTCATAGCTTGTAAGTCCAGCATCTTCTAAAGCAAAAGAAATAACCCCTTAAACACCTTCAGATATAACACATTGCTCTCATCATAAAAATCACTAGTTATAAAACCTAAAATATAAGCTGGAAATTTAACAATCTCTTCTGTGCTTGGGAATGGCAAGTAGTTCTATGACCTTTCGGCAAAGATACCCTTGCATTTAAAGATTTTGTAATTATTATATTTTAAATCAATTACTAGATAGCAATATATAGCCATTAATATAACTACTGTGATATTAAAATAGTAAAGGCAACACAAAACATTTAAAAACCTTAAGCTTGCATTTTGTACCAGTACTTCTGTGAACTCAATTTCAACATTGATTATTTTCTTCCTTTTGCTCACACCTGTTTTACACCAAATATAGTTTACCACAATCAAAGGAACAAAATAATTTTAAACATGCTATTAACAAAAGCAAACACATCATTTGGAAAAAAAAAAAAGTCTCTTAGTGAAAATAATGTCACCCTGAAGGCATATGTTGCTTGCATTTGCCACCACTTCATTGCTATTGTAGTAACATAGATGAAAATACTACCAGTTGGCTAAGGATCTTTATATTTTTTTAACTACAGATACATGAGAATAGTAATTCTGGCACCACAAAGTCACATATAATAGATGAACAAATTATTTCTAGCTGCTATCATATTCTGTAGGAACACTGGGAAAATGGATTTCTCTCCTTGGATACTTTAATATGCGTTTTGGATACGATCTATTCCAGAAGTATATGCATGTGATATACAAAGAAGAGGGAACGGAGACAAGGAAGGATTCTGTATCCTTATTCAGCACAGTACACCACCAGCTGGTTCAGTAGTTTACACTAATCTACATTCTCTTAAAGTTTGATACAGTTCAGTTTTCCATGGAGCAACTTCTATGGCAGCTAAATAAAAGAACATTTAAAAATAAATCACAACTAACAAGTCCACTTCAGAGAAGAAAAGTATTGAACACTCCACATTTATATGAAATATACAGTATATGGAATTAGGAATTTTATTTGAAGGCATGCTTCTTTTTCCTATAAACTGCAATTGTTTAATGACTTCTCTACCTAGATTCCAACATAGGATGGAAGGCTATGGTGGCCTTGTTTTGGTCTCTGCTAGGGTTTGTAGGGTGCTATTTTTGCTGTTGACAAAAGTCTTGACAGCAGATTCTACAGCAAAATGGATTTTTCATGTCTTACATCCCTGCTGACCCTACTGAGTACTATTTCTATTTCTGTCAGTGACTCAAAGGCACGGTTAGCTCCATCCCCAGCTAACATATCTCCAGATCATAACCACTCATTCCTCTAAGCTATCCAACTACTAACATAGGCTAAAATAACAAACATTGGTTTTAATGTTTTTTCTAGATATTTGTTGCACCTTTCTTCGTGCGAAAGACCATGTGCCTCAAGGCATGCTGTTTTTTCCAACAGTATTTAGTAGTCTAACAAAAATGTTCATTTACATTAATATATGAAGCAAACTGAATTCTTCAACCCATTTAAATGTGAAATACGCAATATTTCACAGCACATTCAGCTCACAAATTTTCCTCTGTCCTTATCAGCTCTGTCAAGCTAAAGTTTCTGCTGCACTTCCCTGTTTCGGGATGTTGTAGTCGGCACATGTAATCTCTACACAATGAAAATCAATGCTTTGTTTCAGCTTCCTATCACAAGCTCACATTTGAAGTCTCATTCCAGTACTGTAAATGGCATACTGACCCTAACTCCCAGCACATAAGACCATTACAAACTGAATATCATGTCAAATCTCACAGATTAATTTCTGTCAAATGAGGACCAAAGGTCATCAATTCTTCTTTCACCCCTTCATATGGAGAACTAAGCCTTTTTATCCTACCTTTATATAACTGCTGAAGTCCAAGTGACAATTCCTTTCAAGCAGTAAGTAAACATACAATGACTTGAAAATCTGGAGAAGGAGATTCTGCCTGTGGTGACATGAAACATGTAGCAACTTAGGGCAGATAACACATAATCTTTGCAAAGCTCCTAAAAATAGTTCAGCATAAATGTTCTAGGAGAATGTAACCACATTGCTTTCTAAGGTCCACTCTTGAAACATAGGTTTAATTTTACCTTTTAATTTAGCTATCTGAAGCTACAACAGTCTTATTTGCAGCAGGTACATGATTACAAAAATAATGTTACATATAGAATTGAAAAGACTGTTGCTTTATGATACTCCATTTTGCTAAGTCAGCCTAAATTTTAATGCAAGAAAATTCTAGATTAAAGCTTATCGCGTAGATTCACCTCTGGATTGTCCATTTTCCTATCACAATGAAACATTTTTAAAATGCAGTACAGCTGAATTCTGCAATCATGAGTCATGTTATAATACAAAATAAAGAAAAGGAGAAAAACAGAGTCTGCCCGGAAGCCTGTGTGTGAAGGAGAAAGACTGATCAGATTAGAAAATACAATGGAGGAATATAGGACAGAAAACCCCACATGTGTCAGTAGGGTCAGACCTTGGCAACAGAAGAACAGACGATGGATCCAGAAAAGTCCACCGATCAGATACTCTGCACAGCTCTGGACTATGGTACTGCCAGCAGCCCTACAGCAAGGACCTAGTTGGTCCTGTGGGTGGGAGACCAAACTAAACCGTCTGGCCTACTATAGGGAGTGAACACATGAGACCAAGGAAGAGCATAGGGAAATGTAAGGTGGATTTCACAACCTAGAGAATGGCAGGAGAGAAAGCAAGCTATTATTTTATTTTCCCTCATTTGTTGCTATCTCACCAAAAAGCAGGCCATTCCCTCTTAAAAAAAGGAAAAGATACTTGCATTTAACATACAATAAATGGTAACTTGCAACACAAAAAAATGCTTTAAAGACTTATACTTCCTTGGTTAGCATTATATCTAAGATTTCTTCACACAGGTTGAATTTGGACATAAATATGTACATTGCAGTTGAACCTTTTTTTTTTTTTTTTTAATTGGAAATCAAGTGCAAGCTTTCAGTTAACCTTTTATGGTGGAGGGCACCCAAGCACAACAAATAAAGAGAGTTCCCTTTTCCTATCAGCTTCCAGTGTATACCTCTACAGACATATGCTAGAAATATGGCAAACCTTGATAAAACATTTCTGGCATACAGAGAAGCAAGGTACATATTGAGGCAGGGTTTGTCAACTCTTGCTCTAATGTTAAGAAAACCATTGTCCTTTGATTGCAACAAGAAGGGAAATATAGCACTTGAAATTTACCTGGGAGATACTTGAATCCAAGGTTATGGAGAACCCACCTCTAGGTCACTGAAAGCAAAACAAGCTAAAATTGCACGAGTGTTAAAAATATAACAAATGTAAATCTGACAAACATCAAAGTCCTGAGTTTTAGGTGGATTTTTTTCCATAGTTCTCTTACAGAATTCATGTATTTTAATAAGCCTAACAATTTGTACATATTGTGAACTATAATTATTTTGCTTTCAGGTTGATTTACTACTGTTTACAGGAAAGGAGTGTAAAAGTATCACCTTTTAATTTTTTCAGATACTTGATGCAGTGATGGAGTGATTAGAAGGATTATAAATAATGAAATACTGTACACTTTCAGGAATGTTCAGAAACCTTGAATTAAAACCACTCTTACAAAAATGTCACAAAAGCTTTGTTCAGCTTAATTCACGCCTTAATACTCTAAGCATCTGATGAAGTCCCATGGAGGGTATTTTCTCCATTCTTCCAAATATACTAGCTTCAAGCAGTAGTGGTTCTTTTATGAAACACGATGTCTTATAATACAGTGACAACCTTAAATTAAGTTTTTCTTTAAGTTTCCATGTGTAGGAATATGATGTATCCAAGATTACTGCATCCAGTAACCATAAATCTAAGAAACTTTTAAAATCATATTCCTGATTTAAGTGACAACACTGCAAAATGTAGGCTGATTAAAACACTTTCTGAGGGCAACCTATTGAAAACAACATCCTGTTCCATATGGACACTAGACATTACATCAAAGCTGCAGTTTTTCAAACCCTAAATTTAAGAACAGAGGATTGACATTGGCAGTCTTGATCAGCTAATTCAAGCCTCTTGCAATCTCAATCCATTTTGCAAAAGCTGTTCAGTCCAAAAGGGTCAAGTGAACATACATGCTATGTATCCTCACACAACACATGCCACAAAATATTTTTCCAAACTCCACAATCCACTATGACCCAAGGTCCCTGAATCACAACTACTTCCCTTCAGTATCAATATATACCTCAGGGATTTTGTTTGTTCGTTTTTTTAAAAAATGCGTGATTCCTGATAGCAGACGATGGCCCAAACAATAAAGGAAATTACAAGAAAAAGGCAGAAATGGCTAACAGACTATGTTTGGGGAAGGAACCCTTCTAAACTGTAGAATGGCACTTAGCAATGAGCAAGGCACAGAAGCCAGGTACTTAACAGACTTTATCATCACTAAAATTTTACTGTAGCCCACCACACATCTCTGAGGGCTCTGTGGCTCAACTTTTCAGGAAGGATTGGGTGTTGGACTAGATGATCTCCAGAGGTCCCTTTCAACCCTTGCCATTCTGTAATTAAAAAAGATAAGAAACGTCCACCAAAACCAATGTCATGATTTAGCACATAAATAAGCAGTCTGTCTTTCAAGCAGTGTGGTATCCAGCACTGTATATTGGCCTCACCAGATTATAGGATATATGGCTGAAAAAGCTCTCAGCTACCGAGTGTGAATTCCATCAACTGCAAGCAACTTCAGCATGTAATTTTGTCTGTAAATATATCGTTTCATTGTATGAGTAATCAAACTCCTTGTCTTCATTGCTTCTATTGCCATGACTTTTTTTAAACATTACAATCTGCAATTTGCAAAAACAATGAGAAAAACGGTGACAATGGCAAAAATTAATTCATATCATGAATTTCTCTAATACTAAAATGCATGGAAAATAAACTGTGAAACAAATAACTGAATCGTGATTATTCATATTTTGGAATGGGTAACTTAATACTTTTGAAAGTACTGAATACCATTAATAACCTTAAATGCTTATTTTAAATAGAGTGCTTCCAATAGATAATTTATTATTCTTACCCTGTAGCAATTTTTTGTCTTCACAGCTGATACTGTGAGAGCATCTGCAAAAATATCATCCTATTTTAAGGTGTTTCACGCTTACAAATAAACACTGGAGAATCAATATAAGTTAACCAGCATCAGCATGTGAGAAAGTTTTATGTGAACATGTGAACAGTAAATCCATACATCAGTAAAACCACCAAGCAAAATGAAACTATACAAGGCAGTATGGCAATTTTCTAAATTAATTACCTCTAAGTTAAAGGTGAAGCTTTACATGTTCCTTGACTTCCAATGTCAGTCTTAATTCTCCCTGTCTGTAGTCCTCCTCAATCAGAGCAGCTCAGTCCCTTTCTCCTCAAATGTGAGGAACTTCCTAAAGAACAACACAGAATCACAGGTGACACCAGCCATGCCTCCTGCATGCCTTTGCTATGGTAGACCCAGGAGGACAGCCTGGGGGAAGACATTCCACTCAGTTTAAAACAGAAAATAAGAATAGCTGCCCACTTCAAGTTATTAACAACTTTTTTTCGTTTTACCAAATAAAACTCTTCAGTTTTCCCACAGAAAAAACTATGTGAATGGCATACATTTGAAAGATTTAAGTACGTACACACAGAGGCGCACCCCTAAGTCCTAACTGCATTACTCCACCTCCACTGGCACACCACACGCCACAAAATACTTCCCAAAACCCTACAGCCCACTAATACCTAAAATAAAGTCTCGATAACATTACTGACCCTCTTCAATACTAAGGTAATCTTCTCTCAAAAAAAGTTAGGATGAATCCTGAAAGCAGACCGTGAGAGGTCTACTCAGGCAGTGCAGAGGGCCATTGGATGTGGGGTCACTAGCTCCTCTCCAACAGCATTGAGCAATCTATTTGTCTTTCTTTACAAAATGCCTTACTCTTTATTGACTCGTAAGACCCTAAAGAATCATCGGTATTTCTTGAATTTCATATTCACCGGAATAATACGCTAAATTCATGAGGCCAAAATGTAAAATTTTAACCAGGAAAAAAAAATTTAACTTCAAATTTTTGCCTTTCAACCTGTAATTCTTAACCATTTCAGAAATAGTTGCTGTCATAGTGTGAGCAAACAAAGTGAGGATTCAATCAATAAAATGGGAGATGGAGATGACAGTAACACTTGATTCACCAGGTGGATTCACCAGGTCATACTGACATCAGCACTCTCTCATTCATACCACTCTATAGGTAAAGTGAGAATAATATTTTGCTTTTGCAGTAAAAGAAATCTTTTCAGGTAAAGCAAACAGGCCAGAGATGTTCCAAGTATGAGAGGGTTCAAGAGCAAGAGAATCAGAGTTGTGCCCTTCCTCCCATAAGTACATAATCCAGAACCAATGCGATACCATATACCAGATCCACAGCAGATCTGTCATCAGTCATAGTCATTTACTGAGCTGGCAGATCAACCATGTATTAGAAGGAAAAAGATGTAAGAAACTTAACTTTAGAAAGTTGTGATTCCATTTTAGCATTTTACTTAAGAAAGACTTATAATCTCTTAGGGACTCCCCTTGCCCCCCACCTTCAACCTCGCTCTCCCCCCCCCCAGATAAAGACTGGTATTTGTTCATAATTTTTTAAGTTGTCAAACTATATATAGTCTCACTACATAAAAGATGTCTAATTAGCTTACACGAGGCTTAATTTGGACAGCATTTTAATTACAAATCTATGATGCATCAGACTTGTTCATATTTCAAACACATTTTAGTAAGATGAGTTGTATTACATAAATGATCTTTAAAGACAACCACTTTTTAGAAGTGACTATCTTCAGGACTGATGCAAGGGAAGACATGTCTAAGTTATCTTCCAGCAGATTTCACAGATGGCTCACAAGGCTGTCATAAGGCACAGGAGGAAGACAGTTGCTTATGTCTTTATAGAGATGCAAGTGCTAAGCACAATCTGGATTTAAAGCTATAAGTTGTTTATTAATCAATAACTCCTCTAAACCTTACTCCTGCTAACTAATATTTCTCACATCAAAGTAAATTACTAAAACTTAAAATGAAAAGGCTGCAAAGAATTAAGTATATTTCACACTGACGAGATGTCAAGCATGGCCTTACAAAAACATGTAACGTGCTTTTCAGGTACAACCTTTTAAGCACTCTTCTATGCAGTCTATAACGGAGTCTATTTTGTTGGTACAAGTGAGTGTATGAAACCACCATTGATACATAGGATAGATTGGTGAGACCATTTCAGGAAAGAAAAGTAAGTTTTTTCAAAAGATTACCATGGGTTAATGCTGTAGATCAAATTCTGGCAAACAGTACCATCATCACTTTGTGCAACAAACTACAAATGTACATGCCTATTTTTCAAAGACTAGCACACTCATAATAAACACTTTTCCCAATTTATAGGGCAGAGCATGACTTTTTTTTCAGAATTTTCTGCTTCGTTATGGAAAACAGCAAAAGGAAACAAAGTCTAATGGATCATGCCGGTGTTCGCTTTATAACCTTCGCATGAACCAATCCTTTTTTCAGCCTTCCAACAGCATCATGAAAAATCAGGATACATTTTCTTCCCTACAGCTTCTAAAGACTCAACTAACCTGGCTGCAAGCATCTGGCACCAAGCAAATGGCATATGTAAGTTGTTTACAGACTTTGTGTATCTCAGAAACAGAAAGCCTAAGGCTCTTGTCAAGAAGCTTCAATTTGCTCTAAAACACTATTCTAAGACATCAGTCTCTGAGACCTCTCGTCCTTTTGGTCAGCAATGTTCTTTGAACAATTATAGCATCTCTGGTGGGGCTTGCAGAAGGAAATCACACTGGTTAAGTGTATGTGCCACACTGAAATCCAGGGTCAGTGCTCAAGAGACATTTGAAAGCATTAGGCTATAGTCTGGTCTTGGCTCATTGTATTTTCTCTTTTCTAAGCTCAGCCGTCTATTTTTTTGTGTGTGTGTCTTATGCTAAGGGTGAATATTGTATTACAGAAGCTCCATTACAAGAAACCTTTACAATAAAACCCATGCCCTATAATTTTTCAGTCTCCTAGGCAGTTGCTTCACTTCACTCTCATAACCTACAGATGCACTGAGAAATTACTTGAGACTGTAATACCACGGCATTTAATACAGCATAATGATTTAACTTCATGGTTCCATATAAGACTGAATGCAGTATGGAAGTCATGCATGTCTGTATCTCTCTGAGATTCTTGTGATATACTAAACAAATAGAGGGGGAAAAAATACCTTTTTTGTTACAGAAACCAAGATGTACTAAACTTCACAGGCATTTCCAACATCCTGCCATTCTGTCCAGAGCTCTCAAATGAGAATCAGAGAATTCGTCCTACCCTTGTGTCCTGGATGGTTCTATTCCACAAAGACCCATCATCTTCCCTTTTAAGATGTGACACAGAAATTTATTATTACTGCCTCAATGGTTAACATAATTACAGGCAAATATATTCAATAAGAAGCCTCTTCTTTCTTTCCCAGATCTTTCCTCCCATGCTGTCTAGGATAAGTCCTTTTTTTTTTTTTTTCATTCTCTATTTCATCAGTTGTACTTTTTTCATCAATCCAATACATATATGTCATCTATCTGGACTTCTACAAAGCCTTTGACATGGTCCCCCACAACGTACTTCTCTCTAAACTGGGGAGATATGGATTTGATGGGTGGACTGTTTGGTGGATAAGGAATTGGTTGGATGGTCCTATCCAGAGCGTAGTGGTCAACGGCTTGATGTCCAGATGGAGACCGGTGACGAGTGGTGTCCCTCAGGGGTCTGTACTGGGACCGGTGCTGTTGAATATATTCATCGATGACTTAGACAGCGAGATCGAGTGCACCCTCAGCAAGTTTGTGGATGACACCAAGCTGAGTGGTGCGGTTGACACACCAGAAGGATGGGATGTCATCCAGAGAGACCTGGACAGGCT